>NW_027371579.1:0-25796 GCF_046119375.1 Phyllobates terribilis
AATGCACAAACAGTAATATCTCCACATTGCAAGGTGCAATTCTGAAATTTTTTGCTTTTTCCTGTTAATCCTAGCATGATAAAGAAGATTCAAAGAGAGTGAGATGCCAGCTCCTTTCATTCAGTCAGTAGCTTCAAACATTTCTGGTATATGAAAAACATGTTTTCAATGGCAAAAATCAATGAATATTGTAAATGCACAAACAGTAATATCTCCACATTGCAAGGTGCAATTCTGAAATTTTTTGCTTTTTCCTGCTAATCCTAGCATGATAAAGAAGATTCAAAGAGAGTGAGATGCCAGCTCCTTTCATTCAGTCAGTAGCTTCAAACATTTCTGGTATATGAAAAACATGTTTTTCAATGGCAAAAATCAATGAATATTGTAAATGCACAAACAGTAATATCTCCACATTGCACGGTGCAATTCTGAAATTTTTAGCTTTTTCCTGTTAATCCTAGCATGATAAAGAAGATTCAAAGAGAGTGAGATGCCAGCTCCTTTCATTCAGTCAGTAGCTTCAAACATTTCTGGTATATGAAAAACATGTTTTTCAATGGCAAAAATCAATGAATATTGTAAATGCACAAACAGTAATATCTCCACATTGCAAGGTGCAATTCTGAAATTTTTGCTTTTTCCTGCTAATCCTAGCATGATAAAGAAGATTCAAAGAGAGTGAGATGCCAGCTCCTTTCATTCAGTCAGTAGCTTCAAACATTTCTGGTATATGAAAAACATGTTTTTCAATGGCAAAAATCAATGAATATTGTAAATGCACAAACAGTAATATCTCCACATTGCACGGTGCAATTCTGAAATTTTTAGCTTTTTCCTGTTAATCCTAGCATGATAAAGAAGATTCAAAGAGAGTGAGATGCCAGCTCCTTTCATTCAGTCAGTAGCTTCAAACATTTCTGGTATATGAAAAACATGTTTTTCAATGGCAAAAATCAATGAATATTGTAAATGCACAAACAGTAATATCTCCACATTGCACGGTGCAATTCTGAAATTTTTAGCTTTTTCCTGTTAATCCTAGCATGATAAAGAAGATTCAAAGAGAGTGAGATCCCAGCTCCTTTCATTCAGTCAGTAGCTTCAAACATTTCTGGTATATGAAAAACATGTTTTTCAATGGCAAAAATCAATGAATATTGTAAATGCACAAACAGTAATATCTCCACATTGCAAGGTGCAATTCTGAAATTTTTTGCTTTTTCCTGCTAATCCTAGCATGATAAAGAAGATTCAAAGAGAGTGAGATGCCAGCTCCTTTCATTCAGTCAGTAGCTTCAAACATTTCTGGTATATGAAAAACATGTTTTTCAATGGCAAAAATCAATGAATATTGTAAATGCACAAACAGTAATATCTCCACATTGCACGGTGCAATTCTGAAATTTTTAGCTTTTTCCTGTTAATCCTAGCATGATAAAGAAGATTCAAAGAGAGTGAGATGCCAGCTCCTTTCATTCAGTCAGTAGCTTCAAACATTTCTGGTATATGAAAAACATGTTTTTCAATGGCAAAAATCAATGAATATTGTAAATGCACAAACAGTAATATCTCCACATTGCAAGGTGCAATTCTGAAATTTTTTGCTTTTTCCTGCTAATCCTAGCATGATAAAGAAGATTCAAAGAGAGTGAGATGCCAGCTCCTTTCATTCAGTCAGTAGCTTCAAACATTTCTGGTATATGAAAAACATGTTTTTCAATGGCAAAAATCAATGAATATTGTAAATGCACAAACAGTAATATCTCCACATTGCACGGTGCAATTCTGAAATTTTTTGCTTTTTCCTGTTAATCCTAGCATGATAAAGAAGATTCAAAGAGAGTGAGATGCCAGCTCCTTTCATTCAGTCAGTAGCTTCAAACATTTCTGGTATATGAAAAACATGTTTTTCAATGGCAAAAATCAATGAATATTGTAAATGCACAAACAGTAATATCTCCACATTGCAAGGTGCAATTCTGAAATTTTTTGCTTTTTCCTGTTAATCCTAGCATGATAAAGAAGATTCAAAGAGAGTGAGATGCCAGCTCCTTTCATTCAGTCAGTAGCTTCAAACATTTCTGGTATATGAAAAACATGTTTTTCAATGGCAAAAATCAATGAATATTGTAAATGCACAAACAGTAATATCTCCACATTGCAAGGTGCAATTCTGAAATTTTTTGCTTTTTCCTGCTAATCCTAGCATGATAAAGAAGATTCAAAGAGAGTGAGATGCCAGCTCCTTTCATTCAGTCAGTAGCTTCAAACATTTCTGGTATATGAAAAACATGTTTTTCAATGGCAAAAATCAATGAATATTGTAAATGCACAAACAGTAATATCTCCACATTGCAAGGTGCAATTCTGAAATTTTTTGCTTTTTCCTGTTAATCCTAGCATGATAAAGAAGATTCAAAGAGAGTGAGATGCCAGCTCCTTTCATTCAGTCAGTAGCTTCAAACATTTCTGGTATATGAAAAACATGTTTTTCAATGGCAAAAATCAATGAATATTGTAAATGCACAAACAGTAATATCTCCACATTGCAAGGTGCAATTCTGAAATTTTTTGCTTTTTCCTGCTAATCCTAGCATGATAAAGAAGATTCAAAGAGAGTGAGATGCCAGCTCCTTTCATTCAGTCAGTAGCTTCAAACATTTCTGGTATATGAAAAACATGTTTTTCAATGGCAAAAATCAATGAATATTGTAAATGCACAAACAGTAATATCTCCACATTGCAAGGTGCAATTCTGAAATTTTTTGCTTTTTCCTGCTAATCCTAGCATGATAAAGAAGATTCAAAGAGAGTGAGATGCCAGCTCCTTTCATTCAGTCAGTAGCTTCAAACATTTCTGGTATATGAAAAACATGTTTTTCAATGGCAAAAATCAATGAATATTGTAAATGCACAAACAGTAATATCTCCACATTGCACGGTGCAATTCTGAAATTTTTAGCTTTTTCCTGTTAATCCTAGCATGATAAAGAAGATTCAAAGAGAGTGAGATGCCAGCTCCTTTCATTCAGTCAGTAGCTTCAAACATTTCTGGTATATGAAAAACATGTTTTTCAATGGCAAAAATCAATGAATATTGTAAATGCACAAACAGTAATATCTCCACATTGCACGGTGCAATTCTGAAATTTTTAGCTTTTTCCTGTTAATCCTAGCATGATAAAGAAGATTCAAAGAGAGTGAGATGCCAGCTCCTTTCATTCAGTCAGTAGCTTCAAACATTTCTGGTATATGAAAAACATGTTTTTCAATGGCAAAAATCAATGAATATTGTAAATGCACAAACAGTAATATCTCCACATTGCAAGGTGCAATTCTGAAATTTTTTGCTTTTTCCTGCTAATCCTAGCATGATAAAGAAGATTCAAAGAGAGTGAGATGCCAGCTCCTTTCATTCAGTCAGTAGCTTCAAACATTTCTGGTATATGAAAAACATGTTTTTCAATGGCAAAAATCAATGAATATTGTAAATGCACAAACAGTAATATCTCCACATTGCACGGTGCAATTCTGAAATTTTTAGCTTTTTCCTGTTAATCCTAGCATGATAAAGAAGATTCAAAGAGAGTGAGATGCCAGCTCCTTTCATTCAGTCAGTAGCTTCAAACATTTCTGGTATATGAAAAACATGTTTTTCAATGGCAAAAATCAATGAATATTGTAAATGCACAAACAGTAATATCTCCACATTGCAAGGTGCAATTCTGAAATTTTTTGCTTTTTCCTGCTAATCCTAGCATGATAAAGAAGATTCAAAGAGAGTGAGATGCCAGCTCCTTTCATTCAGTCAGTAGCTTCAAACATTTCTGGTATATGAAAAACATGTTTTTCAATGGCAAAAATCAATGAATATTGTAAATGCACAAACAGTAATATCTCCACATTGCACGGTGCAATTCTGAAATTTTTTGCTTTTTCCTGTTAATCCTAGCATGATAAAGAAGATTCAAAGAGAGTGAGATGCCAGCTCCTTTCATTCAGTCAGTAGCTTCAAACATTTCTGGTATATGAAAAACATGTTTTTCAATGGCAAAAATCAATGAATATTGTAAATGCACAAACAGTAATATCTCCACATTGCAAGGTGCAATTCTGAAATTTTTTGCTTTTTCCTGTTAATCCTAGCATGATAAAGAAGATTCAAAGAGAGTGAGATGCCAGCTCCTTTCATTCAGTCAGTAGCTTCAAACATTTCTGGTATATGAAAAACATGTTTTTCAATGGCAAAAATCAATGAATATTGTAAATGCACAAACAGTAATATCTCCACATTGCAAGGTGCAATTCTGAAATTTTTTGCTTTTTCCTGCTAATCCTAGCATGATAAAGAAGATTCAAAGAGAGTGAGATGCCAGCTCCTTTCATTCAGTCAGTAGCTTCAAACATTTCTGGTATATGAAAAACATGTTTTTCAATGGCAAAAATCAATGAATATTGTAAATACACAAACAGTAATATCTCCACATTGCAAGGTGCAATTCTGAAATTTTTTGCTTTTTCCTGTTAATCCTAGCATGATAAAGAAGATTCAAAGAGAGTGAGATGCCAGCTCCTTTCATTCAGTCAGTAGCTTCAAACATTTCTGGTATATGAAAAACATGTTTTTCAATGGCAAAAATCAATGAATATTGTAAATGCACAAACAGTAATATCTCCACATTGCAAGGTGCAATTCTGAAATTTTTTGCTTTTTCCTGCTAATCCTAGCATGATAAAGTAGATTCAAAGAGAGTGAGATGCCAGCTCCTTTCATTCAGTCAGTAGCTTCAAACATTTCTGGTATATGAAAAACATGTTTTTCAATGGCAAAAATCAATGAATATTGTAAATGCACAAACAGTAATATCTCCACATTGCAAGGTGCAATTCTGAAATTTTTTGCTTTTTCCTGCTAATCCTAGCATGATAAAGAAGATTCAAAGAGAGTGAGATGCCAGCTCCTTTCATTCAGTCAGTAGCTTCAAACATTTCTGGTATATGAAAAACATGTTTTTCAATGGCAAAAATCAATGAATATTGTAAATGCACAAACAGTAATATCTCCACATTGCACGGTGCAATTCTGAAATTTTTAGCTTTTTCCTGTTAATCCTAGCATGATAAAGAAGATTCAAAGAGAGTGAGATGCCAGCTCCTTTCATTCAGTCAGTAGCTTCAAACATTTCTGGTATATGAAAAACATGTTTTTCAATGGCAAAAATCAATGAATATTGTAAATGCACAAACAGTAATATCTCCACATTGCACGGTGCAATTCTGAAATTTTTAGCTTTTTCCTGTTAATCCTAGCATGATAAAGAAGATTCAAAGAGAATGAGATGCCAGCTCCTTTCATTCAGTCAGTAGCTTCAAACATTTCTGGTATATGAAAAACATGTTTTTCAATGGCAAAAATCAATGAATATTGTAAATGCACAAACAGTAATATCTCCACATTGCAAGGTGCAATTCTGAAATTTTTTGCTTTTTCCTGCTAATCCTAGCATGATAAAGAAGATTCAAAGAGAGTGAGATGCCAGCTCCTTTCATTCAGTCAGTAGCTTCAAACATTTCTGGTATATGAAAAACATGTTTTTCAATGGCAAAAATCAATGAATATTGTAAATGCACAAACAGTAATATCTCCACATTGCACGGTGCAATTCTGAAATTTTTAGCTTTTTCCTGTTAATCCTAGCATGATAAAGAAGATTCAAAGAGAGTGAGATGCCAGCTCCTTTCATTCAGTCAGTAGCTTCAAACATTTCTGGTATATGAAAAACATGTTTTTCAATGGCAAAAATCAATGAATATTGTAAATGCACAAACAGTAATATCTCCACATTGCACGGTGCAATTCTGAAATTTTTAGCTTTTTCCTGTTAATCCTAGCATGATAAAGAAGATTCAAAGAGAGTGAGATGCCAGCTCCTTTCATTCAGTCAGTAGCTTCAAACATTTCTGGTATATGAAAAACATGTTTTTCAATGGCAAAAATCAATGAATATTGTAAATGCACAAACAGTAATATCTCCACATTGCAAGGTGCAATTCTGAAATTTTTTGCTTTTTCCTGCTAATCCTAGCATGATAAAGAAGATTCAAAGAGAGTGAGATGCCAGCTCCTTTCATTCAGTCAGTAGCTTCAAACATTTCTGGTATATGAAAAACATGTTTTTCAATGGCAAAAATCAATGAATATTGTAAATGCACAAACAGTAATATCTCCACATTGCACGGTGCAATTCTGAAATTTTTAGCTTTTTCCTGTTAATCCTAGCATGATAAAGAAGATTCAAAGAGAGTGAGATGCCAGCTCCTTTCATTCAGTCAGTAGCTTCAAACATTTCTGGTATATGAAAAACATGTTTTTCAATGGCAAAAATCAATGAATATTGTAAATGCACAAACAGTAATATCTCCACATTGCAAGGTGCAATTCTGAAATTTTTTGCTTTTTCCTGTTAATCCTAGCATGATAAAGAAGATTCAAAGAGAGTGAGATGCCAGCTCCTTTCATTCAGTCAGTAGCTTCAAACATTTCTGGTATATGAAAAACATGTTTTTCAATGGCAAAAATCAATGAATATTGTAAATGCACAAACAGTAATATCTCCACATTGCAAGGTGCAATTCTGAAATTTTTTGCTTTTTCCTGCTAATCCTAGCATGATAAAGAAGATTCAAAGAGAGTGAGATGCCAGCTCCTTTCATTCAGTCAGTAGCTTCAAACATTTCTGGTATATGAAAAACATGTTTTTCAATGGCAAAAATCAATGAATATTGTAAATGCACAAACAGTAATATCTCCACATTGCAAGGTGCAATTCTGAAATTTTTTGCTTTTTCCTGTTAATCCTAGCATGATAAAGAAGATTCAAAGAGAGTGAGATGCCAGCTCCTTTCATTCAGTCAGTAGCTTCAAACATTTCTGGTATATGAAAAACATGTTTTTCAATGGCAAAAATCAATGAATATTGTAAATGCACAAACAGTAATATCTCCACATTGCAAGGTGCAATTCTGAAATTTTTTGCTTTTTCCTGCTAATCCTAGCATGATAAAGTAGATTCAAAGAGAGTGAGATGCCAGCTCCTTTCATTCAGTCAGTAGCTTCAAACATTTCTGGTATATGAAAAACATGTTTTTCAATGGCAAAAATCAATGAATATTGTAAATGCACAAACAGTAATATCTCCACATTGCAAGGTGCAATTCTGAAATTTTTTGCTTTTTCCTGCTAATCCTAGCATGATAAAGAAGATTCAAAGAGAGTGAGATGCCAGCTCCTTTCATTCAGTCAGTAGCTTCAAACATTTCTGGTATATGAAAAACATGTTTTTCAATGGCAAAAATCAATGAATATTGTAAATGCACAAACAGTAATATCTCCACATTGCACGGTGCAATTCTGAAATTTTTAGCTTTTTCCTGTTAATCCTAGCATGATAAAGAAGATTCAAAGAGAGTGAGATGCCAGCTCCTTTCATTCAGTCAGTAGCTTCAAACATTTCTGGTATATGAAAAACATGTTTTTCAATGGCAAAAATCAATGAATATTGTAAATGCACAAACAGTAATATCTCCACATTGCACGGTGCAATTCTGAAATTTTTAGCTTTTTCCTGTTAATCCTAGCATGATAAAGAAGATTCAAAGAGAGTGAGATGCCAGCTCCTTTCATTCAGTCAGTAGCTTCAAACATTTCTGGTATATGAAAAACATGTTTTTCAATGGCAAAAATCAATGAATATTGTAAATGCACAAACAGTAATATCTCCACATTGCAAGGTGCAATTCTGAAATTTTTTGCTTTTTCCTGCTAATCCTAGCATGATAAAGAAGATTCAAAGAGAGTGAGATGCCAGCTCCTTTCATTCAGTCAGTAGCTTCAAACATTTCTGGTATATGAAAAACATGTTTTTCAATGGCAAAAATCAATGAATATTGTAAATGCACAAACAGTAATATCTCCACATTGCAAGGTGCAATTCTGAAATTTTTTGCTTTTTCCTGCTAATCCTAGCATGATAAAGAAGATTCAAAGAGAGTGAGATGCCAGCTCCTTTCATTCAGTCAGTAGCTTCAAACATTTCTGGTATATGAAAAACATGTTTTTCAATGGCAAAAATCAATGAATATTGTAAATGCACAAACAGTAATATCTCCACATTGCACGGTGCAATTCTGAAATTTTTAGCTTTTTCCTGTTAATCCTAGCATGATAAAGAAGATTCAAAGAGAGTGAGATGCCAGCTCCTTTCATTCAGTCAGTAGCTTCAAACATTTCTGGTATATGAAAAACATGTTTTTCAATGGCAAAAATCAATGAATATTGTAAATGCACAAACAGTAATATCTCCACATTGCAAGGTGCAATTCTGAAATTTTTTGCTTTTTCCTGCTAATCCTAGCATGATAAAGAAGATTCAAAGAGAGTGAGATGCCAGCTCCTTTCATTCAGTCAGTAGCTTCAAACATTTCTGGTATATGAAAAACATGTTTTTCAATGGCAAAAATCAATGAATATTGTAAATGCACAAACAGTAATATCTCCACATTGCACGGTGCAATTCTGAAATTTTTAGCTTTTTCCTGTTAATCCTAGCATGATAAAGATTCAAAGAGAGTGAGATGCCAGCTCCTTTCATTCAGTCAGTAGCTTCAAACATTTCTGGTATATGAAAAACGTTTTTCAATGGCAAAAATCAATGAATATTGTAAATGCACAAACAGTAATATCTCCACATTGCAAGGTGCAATTCTGAAATTTTTAGCTTTTTCCTGTTAATCCTAGCATGATAAAGAAGATTCAAAGAGAGTGAGATGCCAGCTCCTTTCATTCAGTCAGTAGCTTCAAACATTTCTGGTATATGAAAAACATGTTTTTCAATGGCAAAAATCAATGAATATTGTAAATGCACAAACAGTAATATCTCCACATTGCAAGGTGCAATTCTGAAATTTTTTGCTTTTTCCTGTTAATCCTAGCATGATAAAGAAGATTCAAAGAGAGTGAGATGCCAGCTCCTTTCATTCAGTCAGTAGCTTCAAACATTTCTGGTATATGAAAAACATGTTTTTCAATGGCAAAAATCAATGAATATTGTAAATGCACAAACAGTAATATCTCCACATTGCAAGGTGCAATTCTGAAATTTTTTGCTTTTTCCTGCTAATCCTAGCATGATAAAGAAGATTCAAAGAGAGTGAGATGCCAGCTCCTTTCATTCAGTCAGTAGCTTCAAACATTTCTGGTATATGAAAAACATGTTTTTCAATGGCAAAAATCAATGAATATTGTAAATGCACAAACAGTAATATCTCCACATTGCAAGGTGCAATTCTGAAATTTTTTGCTTTTTCCTGTTAATCCTAGCATGATAAAGAAGATTCAAAGAGAGTGAGATGCCAGCTCCTTTCATTCAGTCAGTAGCTTCAAACATTTCTGGTATATGAAAAACATGTTTTTCAATGGCAAAAATCAATGAATATTGTAAATGCACAAACAGTAATATCTCCACATTGCAAGGTGCAATTCTGAAATTTTTTGCTTTTTCCTGCTAATCCTAGCATGATAAAGAAGATTCAAAGAGAGTGAGATGCCAGCTCCTTTCATTCAGTCAGTAGCTTCAAACATTTCTGGTATATGAAAAACATGTTTTTCAATGGCAAAAATCAATGAATATTGTAAATGCACAAACAGTAATATCTCCACATTGCAAGGTGCAATTCTGAAATTTTTTGCTTTTTCCTGCTAATCCTAGCATGATAAAGAAGATTCAAAGAGAGTGAGATGCCAGCTCCTTTCATTCAGTCAGTAGCTTCAAACATTTCTGGTATATGAAAAACATGTTTTTCAATGGCAAAAATCAATGAATATTGTAAATGCACAAACAGTAATATCTCCACATTGCACGGTGCAATTCTGAAATTTTTAGCTTTTTCCTGTTAATCCTAGCATGATAAAGAAGATTCAAAGAGAGTGAGATGCCAGCTCCTTTCATTCAGTCAGTAGCTTCAAACATTTCTGGTATATGAAAAACATGTTTTTCAATGGCAAAAATCAATGAATATTGTAAATGCACAAACAGTAATATCTCCACATTGCACGGTGCAATTCTGAAATTTTTAGCTTTTTCCTGTTAATCCTAGCATGATAAAGAAGATTCAAAGAGAGTGAGATGCCAGCTCCTTTCATTCAGTCAGTAGCTTCAAACATTTCTGGTATATGAAAAACATGTTTTTCAATGGCAAAAATCAATGAATATTGTAAATGCACAAACAGTAATATCTCCACATTGCAAGGTGCAATTCTGAAATTTTTTGCTTTTTCCTGCTAATCCTAGCATGATAAAGAAGATTCAAAGAGAGTGAGATGCCAGCTCCTTTCATTCAGTCAGTAGCTTCAAACATTTCTGGTATATGAAAAACATGTTTTTCAATGGCAAAAATCAATGAATATTGTAAATGCACAAACAGTAATATCTCCACATTGCACGGTGCAATTGTGAAATTTTTAGCTTTTTCCTGTTAATCCTAGCATGATAAAGAAGATTCAAAGAGAGTGAGATGCCAGCTCCTTTCATTCAGTCAGTAGCTTCAAACATTTCTGGTATATGAAAAACATGTTTTTCAATGGCAAAAATCAATGAATATTGTAAATGCACAAACAGTAATATCTCCACATTGCAAGGTGCAATTCTGAAATTTTTTGCTTTTTCCTGTTAATCCTAGCATGATAAAGAAGATTCAAAGAGAGTGAGATGCCAGCTCCTTTCATTCAGTCAGTAGCTTCAAACATTTCTGGTATATGAAAAACATGTTTTTCAATGGCAAAAATCAATGAATATTGTAAATGCACAAACAGTAATATCTCCACATTGCAAGGTGCAATTCTGAAATTTTTTGCTTTTTCCTGCTAATCCTAGCATGATAAAGAAGATTCAAAGAGAGTGAGATGCCAGCTCCTTTCATTCACTCAGTAGCTTCAAACATTTCTGGTATATGAAAAACATGTTTTTCAATGGCAAAAATCAATGAATATTGTAAATGCACAAACAGTAATATCTCCACATTGCACGGTGCAATTCTGAAATTTTTAGCTTTTTCCTGTTAATCCTAGCATGATAAAGAAGATTCAAAGAGAGTGAGATGCCAGCTCCTTTCATTCAGTCAGTAGCTTCAAACATTTCTGGTATATGAAAAACATGTTTTTCAATGGCAAAAATCAATGAATATTGTAAATGCACAAACAGTAATATCTCCACATTGCAAGGTGCAATTCTGAAATTTTTTGCTTTTTCCTGCTAATCCTAGCATGATAAAGAAGATTCAAAGAGAGTGAGATGCCAGCTCCTTTCATTCACTCAGTAGCTTCAAACATTTCTGGTATATGAAAAACATGTTTTTCAATGGCAAAAATCAATGAATATTGTAAATGCACAAACAGTAATATCTCCACATTGCACGGTGCAATTCTGAAATTTTTAGCTTTTTCCTGTTAATCCTAGCATGATAAAGAAGATTCAAAGAGAGTGAGATGCCAGCTCCTTTCATTCAGTCAGTAGCTTCAAACATTTCTGGTATATGAAAAACATGTTTTTCAATGGCAAAAATCAATGAATATTGTAAATGCACAAACAGTAATATCTCCACATTGCAAGGTGCAATTCTGAAATTTTTTGCTTTTTCCTGCTAATCCTAGCATGATAAAGAAGATTCAAAGAGAGTGAGATGCCAGCTCCTTTCATTCAGTCAGTAGCTTCAAACATTTCTGGTATATGAAAAACATGTTTTTCAATGGCAAAAATCAATGAATATTGTAAATGCACAAACAGTAATATCTCCACATTGCACGGTGCAATTCTGAAATTTTTAGCTTTTTCCTGTTAATCCTAGCATGATAAAGAAGATTCAAAGAGAGTGAGATGCCAGCTCCTTTCATTCAGTCAGTAGCTTCAAACATTTCTGGTATATGAAAAACATGTTTTTCAATGGCAAAAATCAATGAATATTGTAAATGCACAAACAGTAATATCACCACATTGCAAGGTGCAATTCTGAAATTTTTTGCTTTTTCCTGTTAATCCTAGCATGATAAAGAAGATTCAAAGAGAGTGAGATGCCAGCTCCTTTCATTCAGTCAGTAGCTTCAAACATTTCTGGTATATGAAAAACATGTTTTTCAATGGCAAAAATCAATGAATATTGTAAATGCACAAACAGTAATATCTCCACATTGCAAGGTGCAATTCTGAAATTTTTTGCTTTTTCCTGCTAATCCTAGCATGATAAAGAAGATTCAAAGATAGTGAGATGCCAGCTCCTTTCATTCAGTCAGTAGCTTCAAACATTTCTGGTATATGAAAAACATGTTTTTCAATGGCAAAAATCAATGAATATTGTAAATGCACAAACAGTAATATCTCCACATTGCACGGTGCAATTCTGAAATTTTTAGCTTTTTCCTGTTAATCCTAGCATGATAAAGAAGATTCAAAGAGAGTGAGATGCCAGCTCCTTTCATTCAGTCAGTAGCTTCAAACATTTCTGGTATATGAAAAACATGTTTTTCAATGGCAAAAATCAATGAATATTGTAAATGCACAAACAGTAATATCTCCACATTGCAAGGTGCAATTCTGAAATTTTTTGCTTTTTCCTGCTAATCCTAGCATGATAAAGAAGATTCAAAGAGAGTGAGATGCCAGCTCCTTTCATTCAGTCAGTAGCTTCAAACATTTCTGGTATATGAAAAACATGTTTTTCAATGGCAAAAATCAATGAATATTGTAAATGCACAAACAGTAATATCTCCACATTGCACGGTGCAATTCTGAAATTTTTAGCTTTTTCCTGTTAATCCTAGCATGATAAAGAAGATTCAAAGAGAGTGAGATGCCAGCTCCTTTCATTCAGTCAGTAGCTTCAAACATTTCTGGTATATGAAAAACATGTTTTTCAATGGCAAAAATCAATGAATATTGTAAATGCACAAACAGTAATATCTCCACATTGCAAGGTGCAATTCTGAAATTTTTTGCTTTTTCCTGTTAATCCTAGCATGATAAAGAAGATTCAAAGAGAGTGAGATGCCAGCTCCTTTCATTCAGTCAGTAGCTTCAAACATTTCTGGTATATGAAAAACATGTTTTTCAATGGCAAAAATCAATGAATATTGTAAATGCACAAACAGTAATATCTCCACATTGCACGGTGCAATTCTGAAATTTTTAGCTTTTTCCTGTTAATCCTAGCATGATAAAGAAGATTCAAAGAGAGTGAGATGCCAGCTCCTTTCATTCAGTCAGTAGCTTCAAACTTTTCTGGTATATGAAAAACATGTTTTTCAATGGCAAAAATCAATGAATATTGTAAATGCACAAACAGTAATATCTCCACATTGCAAGGTGCAATTCTGAAATTTTTTGCTTTTTCCTGCTAATCCTAGCATGATAAAGAAGATTCAAAGAGAGTGAGATGCCAGCTCCTTTCATTCAGTCAGTAGCTTCAAACATTTCTGGTATATGAAAAACATGTTTTTCAATGGCAAAAATCAATGAATATTGTAAATGCACAAACAGTAATATCTCCACATTGCACGGTGCAATTCTGAAATTTTTAGCTTTTTCCTGTTAATCCTAGCATGATAAAGAAGATTCAAAGAGAGTGAGATGCCAGCTCCTATCATTCAGTCAGTAGCTTCAAACATTTCTGGTATATGAAAAACATGTTTTTCAATGGCAAAAATCAATGAATATTGTAAATGCACAAACAGTAATATCTCCACATTGCAAGGTGCAATTCTGAAATTTTTTGCTTTTTCCTGTTAATCCTAGCATGATAAAGAAGATTCAAAGAGAGTGAGATGCCAGCTCCTTTCATTCAGTCAGTAGCTTCAAACATTTCTGGTATATGAAAAACATGTTTTTCAATGGCAAAAATCAATGAATATTGTAAATGCACAAACAGTAATATCTCCACATTGCAAGGTGCAATTCTGAAATTTTTTGCTTTTTCCTGCTAATCCTAGCATGATAAAGAAGATTCAAAGAGAGTGAGATGCCAGCTCCTTTCATTCAGTCAGTAGCTTCAAACATTTCTGGTATATGAAAAACATGTTTTTCAATGGCAAAAATCAATGAATATTGTAAATGCACAAACAGTAATATCTCCACATTGCAAGGTGCAATTCTGAATTTTTTTGCTTTTTCCTGTTAATCCTAGCATGATAAAGAAGATTCAAAGAGAGTGAGATGCCAGCTCCTTTCATTCAGTCAGTAGCTTCAAACATTTCTGGTATATGAAAAACATGTTTTTCAATGGCAAAAATCAATGAATATTGTAAATGCACAAACAGTAATATCTCCACATTGCAAGGTGCAATTCTGAAATTTTTTGCTTTTTCCTGTTAATCCTAGCATGATAAAGAAGATTCAAAGAGAGTGAGATGCCAGCTCCTTTCATTCAGTCAGTAGCTTCAAACATTTCTGGTATATGAAAAACATGTTTTTCAATGGCAAAAATCAATGAATATTGTAAATGCACAAACAGTAATATCTCCACATTGCAAGGTGCAATTCTGAAATTTTTTGCTTTTTCCTGCTAATCCTAGCATGATAAAGAAGATTCAAAGAGAGTGAGATGCCAGCTCCTTTCATTCAGTCAGTAGCTTCAAACATTTCTGGTAAATGAAAAACATGTTTTTCAATGGCAAAAATCAATGAATATTGTAAATGCACAAACAGTAATATCTCCACATTGCACGGTGCAATTCTGAAATTTTTAGCTTTTTCCTGTTAATCCTAGCATGATAAAGAAGATTCAAAGAGAGTGAGATGCCAGCTCCTTTCATTCAGTCAGTAGCTTCAAACATTTCTGGTATATGAAAAACATGTTTTTCAATGGCAAAAATCAATGAATATTGTAAATGCACAAACAGTAATATCTCCACATTGCAAGGTGCAATTCTGAAATTTTTTGCTTTTTCCTGCTAATCCTAGCATGATAAAGAAGATTCAAAGAGAGTGAGATGCCAGCTCCTTTCATTCAGTCAGAAGCTTCAAACATTTCTGGTATATGAAAAACATGTTTTTCAATGGCAAAAATCAATGAATATTGTAAATGCACAAACAGTAATATCTCCACATTGCACGGTGCAATTCTGAAATTTTTAGCTTTTTCCTGTTAATCCTAGCATGATAAAGAAGATTCAAAGAGAGTGAGATGCCAGCTCCTTTCATTCAGTCAGTAGCTTCAAACATTTCTGGTATATGAAAAACATGTTTTTCAATGGCAAAAATCAATGAATATTGTAAATGCACAAACAGTAATATCTCCACATTGCAAGGTGCAATTCTGAAATTTTTTGCTTTTTCCTGTTAATCCTAGCATGATAAAGAAGATTCAAAGAGAGTGAGATGCCAGCTCCTTTCATTCAGTCAGTAGCTTCAAACATTTCTGGTATATGAAAAACATGTTTTTCAATGTCAAAAATCAATGAATATTGTAAATGCACAAACAGTAATATCTCCACATTGCACGGTGCAATTCTGAAATTTTTAGCTTTTTCCTGTTAATCCTAGCATGATAAAGAAGATTCAAAGAGAGTGAGATGCCAGCTCCTTTCATTCAGTCAGTAGCTTCAAACATTTCTGGTATATGAAAAACATGTTTTTCAATGGCAAAAATCAATGAATATTGTAAATGCACAAACAGTAATATCTCCACATTGCAAGGTGCAATTCTGAAATTTTTTGCTTTTTCCTGTTAATCCTAGCATGATAAAGAAGATTCAAAGAGAGTGAGATGCCAGCTCCTTTCATTCAGTCAGTAGCTTCAAACATTTCTGGTATATGAAAAACGTTTTTCAATGGCAAAAATCAATGAATATTGTAAATGCACAAACAGTAATATCTCCACATTGCAAGGTGCAATTCTGAAATTTTTTGCTTTTTCCTGCTAATCCTAGCATGATAAAGAAGATTCAAAGAGAGTGAGATGCCAGCTCCTTTCATTCAGTCAGAAGCTTCAAACATTTCTGGTATATGAAAAACATGTTTTTCAATGGCAAAAATCAATGAATATTGTAAATGCACAAACAGTAATATCTCCACATTGCACGGTGCAATTCTGAAATTTTTAGCTTTTTCCTGTTAATCCTAGCATGATAAAGAAGATTCAAAGAGAGTGAGATGCCAGCTCCTTTCATTCAGTCAGTAGCTTCAAACATTTCTGGTATATGAAAAACATGTTTTTCAATGGCAAAAATCAATGAATATTGTAAATGCACAAACAGTAATATCTCCACATTGCAAGGTGCAATTCTGAAATTTTTTGCTTTTTCCTGTTAATCCTAGCATGATAAAGAAGATTCAAAGAGAGTGAGATGCCAGCTCCTTTCATTCAGTCAGTAGCTTCAAACATTTCTGGTATATGAAAAACATGTTTTTCAATGGCAAAAATCAATGAATATTGTAAATGCACAAACAGTAATATCTCCACATTGCAAGGTGCAATTCTGAAATTTTTTGCTTTTTCCTGTTAATCCTAGCATGATAAAGAAGATTCAAAGAGAGTGAGATGCCAGCTCCTTTCATTCAGTCAGTAGCTTCAAACATTTCTGGTATATGAAAAACATGTTTTTCAATGGCAAAAATCAATGAATATTGGAAATGCACAAACAGTAATATCTCCACATTGCAAGGTGCAATTCTGAAATTTTTTGCTTTTTCCTGCTAATCCTAGCATGATAAAGAAGATTCAAAGAGAGTGAGATGCCAGCTCCTTTCATTCAGTCAGTAGCTTCAAACATTTCTGGTATATGAAAAACATGTTTTTCAATGGCAAAAATCAATGAATATTGTAAATGCACAAACAGTAATATCTCCACATTGCAAGGTGCAATTCTGAAATTTTTTGCTTTTTCCTGTTAATCCTAGCATGATAAAGAAGATTCAAAGAGAGTGAGATGCCAGCTCCTTTCATTCAGTCAGTAGCTTCAAACATTTCTGGTATATGAAAAACATGTTTTTCAATGGCAAAAATCAATGAATATTGTAAATGCACAAACATTAATATCTCCACATTGCAAGGTGCAATTCTGAAATTTTTTGCTTTTTCCTGCTAATCCTAGCATGATAAAGAAGATTCAAAGAGAGTGAGATGCCAGCTCCTTTCATTCAGTCAGTAGCTTCAAACATTTCTGGTATATGAAAAACATGTTTTTCAATGGCAAAAATCAATGAATATTGTAAATGCACAAACAGTAATATCTCCACATTGCACGGTGCAATTCTGAAATTTTTAGCTTTTTCCTGTTAATCCTAGCATGATAAAGAAGATTCAAAGAGAGTGAGATGCCAGCTCCTTTCATTCAGTCAGTAGCTTCAAACATTTCTGGTATATGAAAAACATGTTTTTCAATGGCAAAAATCAATGAATATTGTAAATGCACAAACAGTAATATCTCCACATTACAAGGTGCAATTCTGAAATTTTTTGCTTTTTCCTGCTAATCCTAGCATGATAAAGAAGATTCAAAGAGAGTGAGATGCCAGCTCCTTTCATTCAGTCAGAAGCTTCAAACATTTCTGGTATATGAAAAACATGTTTTTCAATGGCAAAAATCAATGAATATTGTAAATGCACAAACAGTAATATCTCCACATTGCACGGTGCAATTCTGAAATTTTTAGCTTTTTCCTGTTAATCCTAGCATGATAAAGAAGATTCAAAGAGAGTGAGATGCCAGCTCCTTTCATTCAGTCAGTAGCTTCAAACATTTCTGGTATATGAAAAACATGTTTTTCAATGGCAAAAATCAATGAATATTGTAAATGCACAAACAGTAATATCTCCACATTGCAAGGTGCAATTCTGAAATTTTTTGCTTTTTCCTGTTAATCCTAGCATGATAAAGAAGATTCAAAGAGAGTGAGATGCCAGCTCCTTTCATTCAGTCAGTAGCTTCAAACATTTCTGGTATATGAAAAACATGTTTTTCAATGGCAAAAATCAATGAATATTGTAAATGCACAAACAGTAATATCTCCACATTGCAAGGTGCAATTCAGAAATTTTTTGCTTTTTCCTGTTAATCCTAGCATGATAAAGAAGATTCAAAGAGAGTGAGATGCCAGCTCCTTTCATTCAGTCAGTAGCTTCAAACATTTCTGGTATATGAAAAACATGTTTTTCAATGGCAAAAATCAATGAATATTGTAAATGCACAAACATTAATATCTCCACATTGCAAGGTGCAATTCTGAAATTTTTTGCTTTTTCCTGCTAATCCTAGCATGATAAAGAAGATTCAAAGAGAGTGAGATGCCAGCTCCTTTCATTCAGTCAGTAGCTTCAAACATTTCTGGTATATGAAAAACATGTTTTTCAATGGCAAAAATCAATGAATATTGTAAATGCACAAACAGTAATATCTCCACATTGCACGGTGCAATTCTGAAATTTTTAGCTTTTTCCTGTTAATCCTAGCATGATAAAGAAGATTCAAAGAGAGTGAGATGCCAGCTCCTTTCATTCAGTCAGTAGCTTCAAACATTTCTGGTATATGAAAAACATGTTTTTCAATGGCAAAAATCAATGAATATTGTAAATGCACAAACAGTAATATCTCCACATTACAAGGTGCAATTCTGAAATTTTTTGCTTTTTCCTGCTAATCCTAGCATGATAAAGAAGATTCAAAGAGAGTGAGATGCCAGCTCCTTTCATTCAGTCAGAAGCTTCAAACATTTCTGGTATATGAAAAACATGTTTTTCAATGGCAAAAATCAATGAATATTGTAAATGCACAAACAGTAATATCTCCACATTGCACGGTGCAATTCTGAAATTTTTAGCTTTTTCCTGTTAATCCTAGCATGATAAAGAAGATTCAAAGAGAGTGAGATGCCAGCTCCTTTCATTCAGTCAGTAGCTTCAAACATTTCTGGTATATGAAAAACATGTTTTTCAATGGCAAAAATCAATGAATATTGTAAATGCACAAACAGTAATATCTCCACATTGCAAGGTGCAATTCTGAAATTTTTTGCTTTTTCCTGTTAATCCTAGCATGATAAAGAAGATTCAAAGAGAGTGAGATGCCAGCTCCTTTCATTCAGTCAGTAGCTTCAAACATTTCTGGTATATGAAAAACATGTTTTTCAATGGCAAAAATCAATGAATATTGTAAATGCACAAACAGTAATATCTCCACATTGCAAGGTGCAATTCAGAAATTTTTTGCTTTTTCCTGTTAATCCTAGCATGATAAAGAAGATTCAAAGAGAGTGAGATGCCAGCTCCTTTCATTCAGTCAGTAGCTTCAAACATTTCTGGTATATGAAAAACATGTTTTTCAATGGCAAAAATCAATGAATATTGTAAATGCACAAACAGTAATATCTCCACATTGCAAGGTGCAATTCTGAAATTTTTTGCTTTTTCCTGCTAATCCTAGCATGATGAAGATTCAAAGAGAGTGAGATGCCAGCTCCTTTCATTCAGTCAGTAGCTTCAAACATTTCTGGTATATGAAAAACATGTTTTTCAATGGCAAAAATCAATGAATATTGTAAATGCACAAACAGTAATATCTCCACATTGCACGGTGCAATTCTGAAATTTTTAGCTTTTTCCTGTTAATCCTAGCATGATAAAGAAGATTCAAAGAGAGTGAGATGCCAGCTCCTTTCATTCAGTCAGTAGCTTCAAACATTTCTGGTATATGAAAAACATGTTTTTCAATGGCAAAAATCAATGAATATTGTAAATGCACAAACAGTAATATCTCCACATTGCAAGGTGCAATTCTGAAATTTTTTGCTTTTTCCTGCTAATCCTAGCATGATAAAGAAGATTCAAAGAGAGTGAGATGCCAGCTCCTTTCATTCAGTCAGTAGCTTCAAACATTTCTGGTATATGAAAAACATGTTTTTCAATGGCAAAAATCAATGAATATTGTAAATGCACAAACAGTAATATCTCCACATTGCACGGTGCAATTCTGAAATTTTTAGCTTTTTCCTGTTAATCCTAGCATGATAAAGATTCAAAGAGAGTGAGATGCCAGCTCCTTTCATTCAGTCAGTAGCTTCAAACATTTCTGGTATATGAAAAACATGTTTTTCAATGGCAAAAATCAATGAATATTGTAAATGCACAAACAGTAATATCTCCACATTGCAAGGTGCAATTCTGAAATTTTTTGCTTTTTCCTGTTAATCCTAGCATGATAAAGAAGATTCAAAGAGAGTGAGATGCCAGCTCCTTTCATTCAGTCAGTAGCTTCAAACATTTCTGGTATATGAAAAACATGTTTTTCAATGGCAAAAATCAATGAATATTGTAAATGCACAAACAGTAATATCTCCACATTGCAAGGTGCAATTCAGAAATTTTTTGCTTTTTCCTGTTAATCCTAGCATGATAAAGAAGATTCAAAGAGAGTGAGATGCCAGCTCCTTTCATTCAGTCAGTAGCTTCAAACATTTCTGGTATATGAAAAACATGTTTTTCAATGGCAAAAATCAATGAATATTGTAAATGCACAAACAGTAATATCTCCACATTGCAAGGTGCAATTCTGAAATTTTTTGCTTTTTCCTGCTAATCCTAGCATGATGAAGATTCAAAGAGAGTGAGATGCCAGCTCCTTTCATTCAGTCAGTAGCTTCAAACATTTCTGGTATATGAAAAACATGTTTTTCAATGGCAAAAATCAATGAATATTGTAAATGCACAAACAGTAATATCTCCACATTGCACGGTGCAATTCTGAAATTTTTAGCTTTTTCCTGTTAATCCTAGCATGATAAAGAAGATTCAAAGAGAGTGAGATGCCAGCTCCTTTCATTCAGTCAGTAGCTTCAAACATTTCTGGTATATGAAAAACATGTTTTTCAATGGCAAAAATCAATGAATATTGTAAATGCACAAACAGTAATATCTCCACATTGCAAGGTGCAATTCTGAAATTTTTTGCTTTTTCCTGCTAATCCTAGCATGATAAAGAAGATTCAAAGAGAGTGAGATGCCAGCTCCTTTCATTCAGTCAGTAGCTTCAAACATTTCTGGTATATGAAAAACATGTTTTTCAATGGCAAAAATCAATGAATATTGTAAATGCACAAACAGTAATATCTCCACATTGCACGGTGCAATTCTGAAATTTTTAGCTTTTTCCTGTTAATCCTAGCATGATAAAGATTCAAAGAGAGTGAGATGCCAGCTCCTTTCATTCAGTCAGTAGCTTCAAACATTTCTGGTATATGAAAAACATGTTTTTCAATGGCAAAAATCAATGAATATTGTAAATGCACAAACAGTAATATCTCCACATTGCAAGGTGCAATTCTGAAATTTTTTGCTTTTTCCTGTTAATCCTAGCATGATAAAGAAGATTCAAAGAGAGTGAGATGCCAGCTCCTTTCATTCAGTCAGTAGCTTCAAACATTTCTGGTATATGAAAAACATGTTTTTCAATGGCAAAAATCAATGAATATTGTAAATGCACAAACAGTAATATCTCCACATTGCAAGGTGCAATTCTGAAATTTTTTGCTTTTTCCTGCTAATCCTAGCATGATAAAGAAGATTCAAAGAGAGTGAGATGCCAGCTCCTTTCATTCAGTCAGTAGCTTCAAACATTTCTGGTATATGAAAAACATGTTTTTCAATGGCAAAAATCAATGAATATTGTAAATGCACAAACAGTAATATCTCCACATTGCACGGTGCAATTCTGAAATTTTTAGCTTTTTCCTGTTAATCCTAGCATGATAAAGATTCAAAGAGAGTGAGATGCCAGCTCCTTTCATTCAGTCAGTAGCTTCAAACATTTCTGGTATATGAAAAACATGTTTTTCAATGGCAAAAATCAATGAATATTGTAAATGCACAAACAGTAATATCTCCACATTGCAAGGTGCAATTCTGAAATTTTTTGCTTTTTCCTGTTAATCCTAGCATGATAAAGAAGATTCAAAGAGAGTGAGATGCCAGCTCCTTTCATTCAGTCAGTAGCTTCAAACATTTCTGGTATATGAAAAACATGTTTTTCAATGGCAAAAATCAATGAATATTGTAAATGCACAAACAGTAATATCTCCACATTGCAAGGTGCAATTCTGAAATTTTTTGCTTTTTCCTGCTAATCCTAGCATGATAAAGAAGATTCAAAGAGAGTGAGATGCCAGCTCCTTTCATTCAGTCAGTAGCTTCAAACATTTCTGGTATATGAAAAACATGTTTTTCAATGGCAAAAATCAATGAATATTGTAAATGCACAAACAGTAATATCTCCACATTGCAAGGTGCAATTCTGAAATTTTTTGCTTTTTCCTGTTAATCCTAGCATGATAAAGAAGATTCAAAGAGAGTGAGATGCCAGCTCCTTTCATTCAGTCAGTAGCTTCAAACATTTCTGGTATATGAAAAACATGTTTTTCAATGGCAAAAATCAATGAATATTGTAAATGCACAAACAGTAATATCTCCACATTGCAAGGTGCAATTCTGAAATTTTTTGCTTTTTCCTGTTAATCCTAGCATGATAAAGAAGATTCAAAGAGAGTGAGATGCCAGCTCCTTTCATTCAGTCAGTAGCTTCAAACATTTCTGGTATATGAAAAACATGTTTTTCAATGGCAAAAATCAATGAATATTGTAAATGCACAAACAGTAATATCTCCACATTGCAAGGTGCAATTCTGAAATTTTTTGCTTTTTCCTGCTAATCCTAGCATGATGAAGATTCAAAGAGAGTGAGATGCCAGCTCCTTTCATTCAGTCAGTAGCTTCAAACATTTCTGGTATATGAAAAACATGTTTTTCAATGGCAAAAATCAATGAATATTGTAAATGCACAAACAGTAATATCTCCACATTGCACGGTGCAATTCTGAAATTTTTAGCTTTTTCCTGTTAATCCTAGCATGATAAAGAAGATTCAAAGAGAGTGAGATGCCAGCTCCTTTCATTCAGTCAGTAGCTTCAAACATTTCTGGTATATGAAAAACATGTTTTTCAATGGCAAAAATCAATGAATATTGTAAATGCACAAACAGTAATATCTCCACATTGCAAGGTGCAATTCTGAAATTTTTTGCTTTTTCCTGTTAATCCTAGCATGATAAAGAAGATTCAAAGAGAGTGAGATGCCAGCTCCTTTCATTCAGTCAGTAGCTTCAAACATTTCTGGTATATGAAAAACATGTTTTTCAATGGCAAAAATCAATGAATATTGTAAATGCACAAACAGTAATATCTCCACATTGCAAGGTGCAATTCTGAAATTTTTAGCTTTTTCCTGTTAATCCTAGCATGATAAAGAAGATTCAAAGAGAGTGAGATGCCAGCTCCTTTCATTCAGTCAGTAGCTTCAAACATTTCTGGTATATGAAAAACATGTTTTTCAATGGCAAAAATCAATGAATATTGTAAATGCACAAACAGTAATATCTCCACATTGCAAGGTGCAATTCTGAAATTTTTTGCTTTTTCCTGTTAATCCTAGCATGATAAAGAAGATTCAAAGAGAGTGAGATGCCAGCTCCTTTCATTCAGTCAGTAGCTTCAAACATTTCTGGTATATGAAAAACATGTTTTTCAATGGCAAAAATCAATGAATATTGTAAATGCACAAACAGTAATATCTCCACATTGCAAGGTGCAATTCTGAAATTTTTTGCTTTTTCCTGCTAATCCTAGCATGATAAAGAAGATTCAAAGAGAGTGAGATGCCAGCTCCTTTCATTCAGTCAGTAGCTTCAAACATTTCTGGTATATGAAAAACATGTTTTTCAATGGCAAAAATCAATGAATATTGTAAATGCACAAACAGTAATATCTCCACATTGCAAGGTGCAATTCTGAAATTTTTTGCTTTTTCCTGCTAATCCTAGCATGATAAAGAAGATTCAAAGAGAGTGAGATGCCAGCTCCTTTCATTCAGTCAGTAGCTTCAAACATTTCTGGTATATGAAAAACATGTTTTTCAATGGCAAAAATCAATGAATATTGTAAATGCACAAACAGTAATATCTCCACATTGCACGGTGCAATTCTGAAATTTTTAGCTTTTTCCTGTTAATCCTAGCATGATAAAGAAGATTCAAAGAGAGTGAGATGCCAGCTCCTTTCATTCAGTCAGTAGCTTCAAACATTTCTGGTATATGAAAAACATGTTTTTCAATGGCAAAAATCAATGAATATTGTAAATGCACAAACAGTAATATCTCCACATTGCAAGGTGCAATTCTGAAATTTTTTGCTTTTTCCTGCTAATCCTAGCATGATAAAGAAGATTCAAAGAGAGTGAGATGCCAGCTCCTTTCATTCAGTCAGTAGCTTCAAACATTTCTGGTATATGAAAAACATGTTTTTCAATGGCAAAAATCAATGAATATTGTAAATGCACAAACAGTAATATCTCCACATTGCACGGTGCAATTCTGAAATTTTTAGCTTTTTCCTGTTAATCCTAGCATGATAAAGAAGATTCAAAGAGAGTGAGATGCCAGCTCCTTTCATTCAGTCAGTAGCTTCAAACATTTCTGGTATATGAAAAACATGTTTTTCAATGGCAAAAATCAATGAATATTGTAAATGCACAAACAGTAATATCTCCACATTGCAAGGTGCAATTCTGAAATTTTTTGCTTTTTCCTGTTAATCCTAGCATGATAAAGAAGATTCAAAGAGAGTGAGATGCCAGCTCCTTTCATTCAGTCAGTAGCTTCAAACATTTCTGGTATATGAAAAACATGTTTTTCAATGGCAAAAATCAATGAATATTGTAAATGCACAAACAGTAATATCTCCACATTGCAAGGTGCAATTCTGAAATTTTTTGCTTTTTCCTGTTAATCCTAGCATGATAAAGAAGATTCAAAGAGAGTGAGATGCCAGCTCCTTTCATTCAGTCAGTAGCTTCAAACATTTCTGGTATATGAAAAACATGTTTTTCAATGGCAAAAATCAATGAATATTGTAAATGCACAAACAGTAATATCTCCACATTGCAAGGTGCAATTCTGAAATTTTTTGCTTTTTCCTGTTAATCCTAGCATGATAAGAAGATTCAAAGAGAGTGAGATGCCAGCTCCTTTCATTCAGTCAGTAGCTTCAAACATTTCTGGTATATGAAAAACATGTTTTTCAATGGCAAAAATCAATGAATATTGTAAATGCACAAACAGTAATATCTCCACATTGCACGGTGCAATTCTGAAATTTTTAGCTTTTTCCTGTTAATCCTAGCATGATAAAGAAGATTCAAAGAGAGTGAGATGCCAGCTCCTTTCATTCAGTCAGTAGCTTCAAACATTTCTGGTATATGAAAAACATGTTTTTCAATGGCAAAAATCAATGAATATTGTAAATGCACAAACAGTAATATCTCCACATTGCAAGGTGCAATTCTGAAATTTTTTGCTTTTTCCTGCTAATCCTAGCATGATGAAGATTCAAAGAGAGTGAGATGCCAGCTCCTTTCATTCAGTCAGTAGCTTCAAACATTCTGGTATATGAAAAACATGTTTTTCAATGGCAAAAATCAATGAATATTGTAAATGCACAAACAGTAATATCTCCACATTGCACGGTGCAATTCTGAAATTTTTAGCTTTTTCCTGTTAATCTAGCATGATAAAGAAGATTCAAAGAGAGTGAGATGCCAGCTCCTTTCATTCAGTCAGTAGCTTCAAACATTTCTGGTATATGAAAAACATGTTTTTCAATGGCAAAAATCAATGAATATTGTAAATGCACAAACAGTAATATCTCCCCAC
>NW_027371580.1:0-25785 GCF_046119375.1 Phyllobates terribilis
AAATGATTGGAAGTCATTTGTACTGGTTGTACTAAAGAAATAAGAGCCTCATCAGTAAATTGAGACATATAAGAAGAGTCAAACTACGTCTACGAAGTGTCAGTATCAGGCAGCGGCTTCAAATCCAAAGTGGTGATGGGTAGTAAAGTGAAAGTTGATCTGACGCAGAAGACAGGCTGATAAAAATAGTGAGCCAATAATAACGTGAAGTCCATGAAAGCCGGTAGCTACAAAAAAGGTTGAGCCGTAGACTCCGTCTGCAATAGTAAATGGTGCTTCATAATATTCTATGGCTTGAAGAATAGTAAAATATAGGCCTAAAATGATAGTTAAAGTTAAGGCTTGGGTTGCTTCCATGCGGTTGCCTTGTATAATGCTGTGATGGGCTCATGTAACTGAGACCCCTGAAGCCAATAATACAGCAGTGTTTAGTAAAGGGACTTCAAATGGGTTTAGTGGGGAAATCCCTGTTGGTGGCCAGCATTCCCCAATTTCAAATGTTGGGGCAAGACTAGCATTGTAGAAGGCTCAAAAAAACCCAATAAAGAAGAAGACTTCTGAGGTGATGAAAAGAATCATGCCATAACGGAGTCCCTTTTGTACGGGGGCTGTATGATGGCCTTGGAAGGTCCCTTCGCGAACAATATCGCGTCATCATTGGAATATGGTAAGGAGCATTAAGGATAAACCAATTGATAAAATTAGGGTTGTGTTGAAATGAAATCATATTGCTAAGCCTGTGGTTAATAAAAATGCTGCTGTTGCTCCAGTGATAGGTCAAGGGCTGGGGTCAACTATGTGGAAAGCGTGAGCTTGGTGTGCCATTAGGTGTTTTCTTGAAGATATAGACTTAAAAGTAGAACAAATACGTAAGCTTGAATTATGGCAACAGCAATTTCTAGAATTGTTAGGAGAAGAAGAGTAACAAAGGTAAGGGATGAAACAAGGGGAGAGGAAAATAGAAGGGCTAGGGTGGCTATAGAAATTAGTTGAATAAGTAGGTGGCCTGCTGTGAGGTTAGCTGTTAGTCGTACGCCAAGGGCTACTGGGCGAATAAATAAGCTGATAGTTTCGATAATAATAAGAACTGGGATTAAAAGTGTAGGAGTGCCTTCTGGTAGAAAATGTCCTAAAGAAGCTGTAGGTTGATTGCGAAAACCAATTAAAACTGTGGTCAGTCAAAGAGGGATAGCTAAGCCTAGATTTAAAGAGAGCTGTGTTGTAGGTGTAAAGGTGTAAGGGAGAAGGCCAAGAAGATTAACTCCTAGGAGAAAAACTATTAGAGATGTTAAAATTAGGGCTCATTTATGTCCTGGGGAATTAATAGGCATGAAGATTTGTTTTGAGAAAGTTTTTAAAAATCAGGCCTGGGTGGTCAATAAGCGGTTAGACAGCCAACGATTGGAGGGAGAGGGGAAAAGAAGTCAAGGGAGGAGCATAGAAACTAGAATTAGTGGGACTCCGAATAAAGTTGGGGAAGCAAATTGGCTAAATAAGTTTAGGGTCATGGTCATGATCATGATTTATTAAGACCTTTAGATGTTTTTGAGTTGGGGTCATTAATGAAGTAGTGTTTAGAGATTTTTGTGGGGGAAAAAAGAAGAAAAATTATCCATGAAGACAATAAGATGAAGAATCAGGGTGATGGGTCTAATTGAGGCATTCGTTGAGGGTGGGAGGAAGTCACCTTTCTACAGCTTAAAAGGCTGTCGCTGTTTCCTATAGCTTCTTAACGAAGAATCTGTTGAGGTGGATGATCAATTTAGAAATTCTTTTATAGGAAGAGATTCAATTACAATTGGCATAAAACTGTGGTTTGCTCCGCAAATTTCTGAGCACTGCCCATAGTAGACTCCTGGGCGGGAAATTAAGAATGAGGCTTGGTTAAGACGCCCAGGAATGGCGTCAGTTTTTACTCCTAAGGCTGGAACGGCTCATGAGTGAAGAACATCTTCAGCTGTAACAAGAATTCGAGTTGCCATGCCAATGGGGGTGACTATTCGATTATCTACTTCAAGTAGGCGAAATTGGCCAGGAGTTAGGTCTTTAGTTGGGACTATATAGGAGTCGAAGTTTAGATCAGTAAAATCTGAGTATTCATAACTTCAGTACCATTGGTGGCCGATTGTTTTGATAGTAATATCAGGGTTGCTAATCTCATCTATTAGGTACAGAATTCGAAGAGAAGGAAGGGCGATGACAATTAAAATTACAGCGGGCATAATAGTTCATACTATCTCAATTTCCTGGGCGTCAATGGTGTTAGTGTTGGATAGCTTTGTTGTTATTAAGGTAGAAATGATATAAAGAACTAAGGCGCTAATTAGAAATACTGCTATTAGGGCGTGGTCATGGAAGTGCAGCAATTCTTCTATGATGGGGGATGCTGCGTCTTGGAAGCCTAGTTGGAGGGGGTGGGCCATAAAGAAATATAGGAATTTAACCTATTATTTTACCTTGACAAAGTAATGTTATGAGTTAACTAAGTTCTTAAAGAAAATGGCAGAGCGGTGATGCGCCTGGCTTGAAACCAGGGAATGGGGGTTCAATTCCCTCTTTTCTCGATCTATTAGTTTGGGAGAAAGTGGCCTCTTCAAATGTGTGATACGGTGGAGGAGATCCATACAGTCATTCGACGTTTGTTGGGGTTATCTCTGGAGATGAAAAGAGGCGTTTTGATGAGAAAGCTTCTCAGATAATAAATATTATTAAGATTACGGCAACTAAGGAAATTAGTGAGCCTACTGAGGAGACTGTGTTTCAAAGGGTGTAGGCATCAGGGTAGTCCGAATATCGACGTGGCATGCCAGCTAAACCGAGAAAGTGCTGTGGGAAAAAGGTTAAATTTACCCCAGTAAATATAATGCCAAAATGGATTTTAGTTCAAGTTTCGTGGAGAGTATAACCAGTAAAGAGAGGAAATCAGTGGATAAAGCCTGCTATAATAGCAAATACTGCCCCTATCGATAAAACATAGTGGAAGTGTGCAACTACATAGTAAGTGTCATGAAGAACAATGTCCAAGGAAGAATTGGCTAGGACGATTCCAGTCAATCCGCCAACTGTAAAAAGAAAAATAAAGCCCAGAGCTCAGAGTATGGCAGCCTCTCATTTAATGATGCCGCCATGTATTGTGGCAAGTCAGCTAAAGACTTTAACTCCTGTGGGAATAGCAATAATTATTGTAGCTGAAGTAAAGTAGGCTCGAGTGTCGACGTTTAGATCGGTAGTAAACATATGATGGGCTCAGACGATAAAACCTAAGAGACCAATTGACATCATAGCTCAAACTATTCCTATATAGCCAAATGGTTCTTTTTTGCTGGAGTAGTAGGTTACAACATGAGAAATAATTCCAAATCCAGGGAGGATAAGAATATAAACTTCTGGGTGTCCAAAAAATCAAAATAAGTGTTGGTAAAGAACTGGGTCCCCACCTCCGGCGGGGTCGAAGAAGGTTGTGTTTAAGTTTCGGTCAGTAAGCAGCATTGTGATGCCTGCGGCCAAGACCGGAAGGGAAAGGAGAAGGAGAATAGCGGTGATCAAGACAGACCACACAAATAGGGGGGTTTGATACTGTGTTAGTGAAGGGGGTTTTATGTTTAGGGTAGTAGTGATAAAATTAATTGCCCCAAGAATAGATGAAACCCCAGCTAAATGTAGTGAAAAAATTGTTAAATCCACTGATGGTCCAGCATGAGCCAGGTTGCTTGCGAGGGGGGGGTAAACTGTTCAACCTGTGCCTGCGCCTGCTTCAACTCCTGCCGAAGCTAACAGGAGAAGGAAAGAAGGGGGGAGAAGTCAAAAACTTATGTTGTTCATTCGAGGAAAGGCTATGTCAGGGGCTCCAATTATTAAAGGAACAAGTCAGTTTCCGAACCCCCCGATAAGAATTGGCATAACCATAAAAAAAATTATTACAAAGGCGTGAGCGGTGACGATTACATTATAAATTTGATCATCGCCCAGTAAAGAGCCGGGTTGACTTAGCTCTGCTCGAATTAGTAGGCTAAGGGCCGTGCCTACCATCCCGGCCCATGCGCCGAACACTAGGTACAAGGTTCCAATATCCTTGTGATTTGTGGAAAATAATCATCGGGTAATTATCACAGGTAAGATGGCCGAAACTTAGGCAGCGGGTTGTAGCCCCGCCAACAGAGGTTCAAGTCCTCTTCTTTCCAGGCCCCGGGGTGTTACACGCAGGACTGCAACCCCTGAGAGGCAGTATAGATTCTGCCGGGGCTTCTCCCGTTTTTTTTTTTAACGGGAGAAGTAGAATAAAGCTCGCTGGATAGAGTGTTTAGCTGTTAACTAAAAGTTTACGGGATCAAGGCCCGTTTTTCTAGAAGACTTTATCTTAATAAAAGTATTTGAGTTGCATTCAGAAGATGAAAGTAGTATCTTTCAAGTCTTACAGAAGCTAGAAGGGTTTCACTTCTATTAAGGGCTTTGAAGGCTCTTGGTTTGGTTATCCTAAGCTTCTTAAAAGTATGGTAATAAAGATGGAGAGAGGGGAAGAGCACATAGGGTTAGAATAGTTAATGGGGATAAGTGGGTTTTTTTCTTAAATAGTCAGGAAGATAGCGAAAAAGATGGGTTAGGGGCCAAGGTGAGAGATGTGGTGTAAGTTAAGCGAAGATAAAAAAATAGACTTAGAAGGGTTGATAGAAGAGCAATGAGGGCAAATGTTGTTAAGTTTTGTTTGATTAATTCTTGAGCGATGAGTCATTTAGGTAAGAACCCTGTGAGTGGCGGGAGGCCACTTAGAGATAATAAACAGAGAAGGGATAATGAGGCAATAGCGGGGGTTTTATGTCAGGATGTTGCTAGTTGAAGGATATTTTTGGAGTTGATAAACATAAATGTAAAGAATAGGGTGGAAGTTATAATAACATAAAGAGTAAAGTTTAGAAGGGAAAGAGAGGGGGAAATTTTTAAAATTAAGATAATTCATCCCATATGGGCAATAGAAGAGAATGCTATAATTTTTCGAATTTGAGTTTGGTTAATTCCCCCCCAACCTCCAAGAAAAGTGGAGAGTAAACCTAAGGTTAACATTAAATTGAGGTTGAGGGACTCTGAAAATTGAAAAAGTAAGGTTATGGGGGCTAGTTTTTGTCATGTTGACAAAATTAGGCCTGTTTGGAGTGGGAGGCCTTGGAGAACCTCTGGGAGCCAAAAGTGAAATGGAGCAATTCCAAGTTTTGTTAAAATAGCAATTGATAAGAGGATAGTGGAATTTGAATTTATAGAGGAATTGATGGATCACTCTCCTGTGAGTCAGGCGTTAAGAGTGGCAGCAAACAGAATTAGTGCTGAGGCTGCAGCTTGAGTCAAGAAATATTTTGTTGAGGCTTCGATAGCGCGGGGGTGGGGATTTTTGGTTATCAAGGGGAGGATCGCTAGGGTGTTGATTTCTAGGCCAATTCAGGCTAGGATTCAATGAAAGCTTGAAAGGGTTGCCACAGTGCCTAGTGCAAGACTAGAGATGAAGATTGAAAGAGCATAAGGATTAATTAGTAAAGGAGGGGATTTAACCAACATGTTTGGGGTATGGGCCCAAAAGCTTTAAATGTTTAGCTGACTTTACTAGAAAGTAGTAAAATGGAATTACAGAGGGTTTTGATCTCTCAATTATAGGTTCAATACCTATTTTTCTAAGGAAGTGAGGGGGTTTGAACCCCTATAGGCCTCCCTATCAAGGAGGTCCTTATCTTTCGGGCACGCTTCCAACAGATGGGTGGGGAAAATAACATAATAATGGGGAAGGTGATAAATCAAATGGTGAAGGCTAGGGTTAAGGGGAGAAAACTTTTTCACACTAAATGTATTAGTTGGTCGTAGCGAAAGCGTGGGTAGGAGGCTCGCACTCATAAAAAGAATATAACTAGAAGAGAGGCCTTAACAATAACTGAGGCAGTTGTTAAAGGGTAAAGAAGGAGAGTTGAAGAACCTAAAAAGATAATTGATGAGATTGTGTTTATTATAAGGATATTGGCATACTCCGCTAGAAAAAATAAGGCAAATGGTCCTCCTGCGTATTCAACATTGAACCCGGAGACTAATTCAGATTCGCCTTCGGTTAGGTCAAATGGGGCGCGGTTGGTTTCAGCTAAAGTTGAGATAAATCATATGGCAGCTAAGGGTCAAGCGGGAATAACTAGTCAGAGGGGTTCTTGAGCAACACTAAAATTTTGTAAAGTGAAGTTTCCTGAGACAAGAATGATGCAAAGAAGAATGAGAGCCAGGGTTACTTCATATGAGATGGTTTGAGCTACTGCTCGTAGGGCGCCAATAAGGGCGTATTTTGAATTAGAAGCTCAGCCTGAGCCTAGAATTGAATAAACAGTGAGGCTTGAGAGAGCAAGGATGAATAAAATGCCGAGGTTCATTTCTGAAAATGTTAGAGGCATTGGTAGTGGGGCTCAAATAATTATGGCTAGAGAAAAAGCTAAAATTGGGGCAAGCATAAATAAAATTTGGGAGGAGGCGGCGGGGCGAATTGGTTCTTTAATAAATAGTTTAACGCCATCAGCAATTGGTTGGAGTAGACCTGTGGGGCCTACTACATTAGGGCCCTTACGATGTTGCATATAGCCTAAAACTTTCCGTTCAATTAAGGTTAGGAATGCAACTGCCAGAAGAATTGGAATTATGTAACACAGTGGTTGAATTAGATAAATTAGGTTAATAGCTGGGGAGAAGATTTGAACTTCTATGGAGAGAGTTTAGGTCTCTAGCAAGACCAGATTTTGCTACCCTAGCTTTCAATGCCCTCTATTCTTGAGGAAAGTGGTAAAAATGTTAGTTATTAAGTTGGTAAACACAACCTAGTATTTATGGCTTAGCAATTCTATTGGCCATGATTTTTCGGTCCTTTCGTACTAGAAAAATCTTTTTATAGATAGAAACTGACCTGGATTACTCCGGTCTGAACTCAGATCACGTAGGGTTTTAATCGTTGAACAAACGAACCTTTAGTAGCGGCTGCACCACTAGGATACCCTGATCCAACATCGAGGTCGTAAACCTACTTGTCGATACGGGCTCTTGAAGTAGATTGCGCTGTTATCCCTAGGGTAACTTGGTTCGTTGATCAAATAATTGGGTCAATGTAAGTCAGTTTGATGATGCATAAAGATGTGGCTTTTTGCTAAGAGGGTTTGTCTTTCAGCGCGGAGGTTAAGTTTTACTCCGTGGTCACCCCAACCTAAAACTAGAAGTTAAAAATGCTTAAATATGTTTAGTTTTCTGAAGGTGTTAAGTAAAAGCAAATACTTCAGTTGTTTAAAGCTCCATAGGGTCTTCTCGTCTTATAGAGTTATCCCCGCTTCTTCACGGGGAGATTAGTTTCATTGATTAGAAAAAGGAGACAGTATAGTCTTCGTGGGGCCATTCATACTAGTCCACAATTAAAGAACAAGTGATTACGCTACCTTCGCACGGTTAGGATACCGCGGCCGTTGAACAGTGTCACTGGGCAGGCTGGACCTCTTATTGTAGTTCAAGAGGCGATGTTTTTGGTAAACAGGCGAGACTAATATTTGCCGAGTTCCTTCTTTTTCTTTTAATCTTTCTCTGAATGCTCTGGTGTTAGGTTAACGTGAAATGTAATAGATTTTTCTTGGTCAGTTGCTATTTCATTATTAGTGGCGGTGATTATCAGCGGGATGGCCTTACTGATGGAAACTTGCATTGGGAGAGAAGGGTCTGCTTCTTATTACTAGTTTTAACATAAAATTTTCTATAAGTATATAGATTTGCCTTTTGGGGAATAAGGGATAGAGATTAACTAAGAAATTCAATAAATAAATAATTGAGCTTTGACGCTTTCGTAGAAGGTGGCTGCTCTTAGGCCTACTTTGATATTATTATTATTTATATAACCCAGTAGTGGAGGTTGTATCCTTTTTCAAATAGGCTGTACCTTATTTGAATTGCTTTAAAGAAATTTTTATAGATTTATTTGACTTTAAGCGGGACTAAGATCCTTTTCTAAGGCAACCAGCTATCACTAGGCTCGTTAGGCTTGTTACCTCTACCTTAGGATCGTCCCACTATTTTGCAACAGAGATGGGTTCGCTCAAAAAGCTGTCCTAAAGTAGCTCGCCTAGGTTCGGGGGTTCAAACTAAAAATCTTTTTGCTTGATTAGACTAGTTAAACCATGATGCAAAAGGTACGAGGGGTAAACTCTACTGTGTTGTGCTTTAAAGTTATTTCATTTCTATTTCATCTTTCCCTTGCGGTACTATATCTATGGCGCCCAGAAGTTTTTTGATCGCCTCTACTTGACTTAGAAAATGTTTTGATTTAAGGAAAAAAAGGTAAGTTTTAGAACAGAAGAAAGGTGGGGCTAGGTATTTAGCTCAAAATGATCTGGTTTTCACGGATATTACTTTGGTGTAAGCAAAGGGCTTTAAGTTAAGCTACATTATGTTTCCAAGTACACCTTCCGGTATACTTACCATGTTACGACTTGCCTCTTCTATGTTGCTTAAGGGTGTTAAAAACTGTTTGTTAGCATTGAGGAGGGTGACGGGCGGTGTGTACACACCCCAGTGCCAGGTTAAAAAGGACTCTCTAGTTCCATTTTACTACTAAATCCGCCTTCTGACTAGGTTTCATAAAGTCTTTCGTGTAGTCTAATATAGAAAGTGTAGCCCATCTCTTCCCATTTCATTTGTTGCACCTTGACCTGACGTGTGGTTGGAAAAACATTTGGCTCACTAGCGCGCTCACGTGGTAAGCTGACGACGGAGGTATACAGGCTGAATAACTAAAAATGGTGAGGTTAAACGGGGGTTATCGATTATAGGACAGGCTCCTCTAGGGGGATATGGGGTACCGTCAAGTCCTTTGGGTTTTAAGCTTAGCTCGTAGTTCCCTGGCGAGAAGGAAGTAAGTTAAAGTTTACGACTGAGCATAGTGGGGTATCTAATCCCAGTTTGTTTCTCAGATGACGTGAGTTCAAGTTGAATTAATTGGAATAACTTTCGTTTATGGCTTTCTTAAAAACAAGCGTGTCACGGCTTAGTTTTAGTTGAATTCCAGTTGTTTGGAGAACTTTAATCACGCTTTACGCCGAAGGGGGTCAATTTGAGCCACGATGGTGTAACCGCGGCGGCTGGCACCAGATTGGCCGGCTCTAAATAAGTTTAACTGAGTCAAGCTATCGCTCATGCTCAATGTTTATCACTGCTGAAGACCCTTGAGGGTGTGGCGAGACTAGGTGTTTTGGGCAAATTTTTGGGCCTGATACCAGCTCCTGTTCCCTAGAGGGGAAATAAGGGCATTCTCACTGGGGTGCGGATACTTGCATGTGTATATTAAATAAGAATTGACTCCAAGGCTAGGACCAAACCTTTGTGTTTAAAGGACTTTTTAGGGCCCTTCTTAGCATTTTCAGTGCTACGCTTTGTGTAAGCTATTTAAACAGGACATAATTTAAGGAGAATATCAGTTTTGGGGATTGATTGTGAAAGTTAAATTCTTTCTGTCCTGAGCTCTAGGAATGTTTTAAATTTCAATCTTTGGTTTACAAGACCAATGCTTTGAGGCGTTAAGCTACTAGGGCATAGCTTTTACTTGGACTTGCACCAAGAAGTGCTGAACCCTAAAACCAGAGGAAAGCTATTTTCCTTTAAAAGCATAATACACTGTATATATATATATATATATATATATATATAGTTTTTACTTTTATGTCACTCTTACTTGTTTGGGAAAGGGAGGGGTAAAAGAATTTAAGATAAACTGTGTTAAATCGGGGGAGGGGGAGGCATGAGGCCCCATAGAAATTTATTATAGGACTTTTGATTCCGGGGGGTTGCAAAAGAAAACTATGGTAAAAGCTGTGGGGGGGGGGGGGGGGGTTGACAAAAAAAAAGGAAATAAGCGCGCGCGCACAAATTAAAAATTTTTGTCGTTGGGTTTAGTCACAGGTGGGGTTTTTTAAAAAAATAGATTAGTGACTCCCGGGAGGGGGGAAATAGGAATTATGGGAAACTAGGACAGGGCTAAAAATTGCTATGTCTAACAAGCATTCATTTATAGGGTATCATATTCTTATGTTAAAGAACCACGCTTGCATGAAATAGGACAACCTTATTAATGTGCCATTACCCCACTGAGAGATGCCAAATGAAAGGACCCCAAAAAAAAATCTACCAATGCCTTTTAAATTTCAACCGATGAAGGAGTCACGGTCTCTGCCGGGACCTGACCTCATAGGAGGGATACCCTTTAGAAAGCGATCGCCGGCCGATTAATCAAGTAAAGTCCATAGATTCACATCCGTCAAATGTTTCCTGAAGCGGGCTTAAGGGTCAACTTGTGTTAGGTCCCTTGGAAGATTCAGAACTACCAAGTCCTAGACTTCTTTTAGGCCGCTTTAAGGTACGATAGAGATGTGTTCATATGCTCGATGGTTATTTCTTAGGGAATTTGAAAGAAATATTCATGTTTTTAATTAATGCAAGGGTATAATACATGTTATGTTTAAGTACGTAGTCCATGGATGGTTATTATTCAAGTTAAATTATAGAAGTATGCGGACTCTTTTTAAATAGAGAAGGCTCAGTTCAAAATTTAAAGTAATTATTTAAGTGGATGAAAAGGGGATTAAATTTGTATGTGAAGTTATAGTTAGTTGAGTTTTGCTTAGGTATTTTTTTTTCATATTTATGTTTTAGTGACGGCTGAGATAGCTCAATTATTTGATGGTTTGTCTTATTTTCATGAATTTTTTGGTCTAAACAATTGGACTGAATGGTATGATAGATATTCAAGCTCGAAAATTCAAAATGCAGGCTCTATTTTTAAAGTTTGTCTTTATATTATAAATATATTACCCGCCTTCGTGAATTGTCATGGGAGATGCGTGCATTAAATGGTTTATTTACGGTTATGAGGATATTTCAAATGTTTATTTATCTTGTGCTATTTGATGAGATATGCAAGGGGTAATAAAATGAATGCTCTATTATACATAGTATGTTTATAATACAGGCATAATAGGAGGAAGTATAAAGGTATATGGAATAATGCACTCTTTTTAGAGGAATTGTATAATAATAATTTAGAAGGTATGCGGGGGGTAATAAAATGAATGCTCTATTATACATAGTATGTTTATAATACAGGCATAATAGGAGGAAGTATAAAGGTATATGGAATAATGCACTCTTTTTAGAGGAATTGTATAATAATAATTTAGAAGGTATGCGGGGGGTAATAAAATGAATGCTCTATTATACATAGTATGTTTATAATACAGGCATAATAGGAGGAAGTATAAAGGTATATGGAATAATGCACTCTTTTTAGAGGAATTGTATAATAATAATTTAGAAGGTATGCGGGGGGTAATAAAATGAATGCTCTATTATACATAGTATGTTTATAATACAGGCATAATAGGAGGAAGTATAAAGGTATATGGAATAATGCACTCTTTTTAGAGGAATTGTATAATAATAATTTAGAAGGTATGCGGGGGGGGGGGGGAAAGAAAGGAAGAAGATATAGAGGGCCCCATAGAAATTTATTATAGGACTTTTGATTCCGGGGGGTTGCAAAAGAAAACTATAGTAAAAGCTGGGGGGAGGCATGAGGCCCCATAGAAATTTATTATAGGACTTTTGATTCCGGGGGGGGTTGCAAAAGAAAACTATAGTAAAAGCTGGGGGGGGAGGGGGAGGCATGAGGCCCCATAGAAATTTATTATAGGACTTTTGATTCCGGGGGGTTGCAAAAGAAAACTATGGTAAAAGCTGTGGGGGGGGGGGGGGGGGGGGTTGACAAAAAAAAAAAGGAAATAAGCGCGCGCGCACAAATTAAAAATTTTTGTCGTTGGGTTTAGTCACAGGTGGGGTTTTTTAAAAAAATAGATTAGTGACTCCCGGGAGGGGGGAAATAGGAATTATGGGAAACTAGGACAGGGCTAAAAATTGCTATGTCTAACAAGCATTCATTTATAGGGTATCATATTCTTATGTTAAAGAACCACGCTTGCATGAAATAGGACAACCTTATTAATGTGCCATTACCCCACTGAGAGATGCCAAATGAAAGGACCCCAAAAAAAAATCTACCAATGCCTCTTAAATTTCAACCGATGAAGGAGTCACGGTCTCTGCCGGGACCTGACCTCATAGGAGGGATACCCTTTAGAAAGCGATCGCCGGCCGATTAATCAAGTAAAGTCCATAGATTCACATCCGTCAAATGTTTCCTGAAGCGGGCTTAAGGGTCAACTTGTGTTAGGTCCCTTGGAAGATTCAGAACTACCAAGTCCTAGACTTCTTTTAGGCCGCTTTAAGGTACGATAGAGATGTGTTCATATGCTCGATGGTTATTTCTTAGGGAATTTGAAAGAAATATTCATGTTTTTAATTAATGCAAGGGTATAATACATGTTATGTTTAAGTACGTAGTCCATGGATGGTTATTATTCAAGTTAAATTATAGAAGTATGCGGACTCTTTTTAAATAGAGAAGGCTCAGTTCAAAATTTAAAGTAATTATTTAAGTGGATGAAAAGGGGATTAAATTTGTATGTGAAGTTATAGTTAGTTGAGTTTTGCTTAGGTATTTTTTTTTCATATTTATGTTTTAGTGACGGCTGAGATAGCTCAATTATTTGATGGTTTGTCTTATTTTCATGAATTTTTTGGTTTAAACAATTGGACTGAATGGTATGATAGATATTCAAGCTCGAAAATTCAAAATGCAGGCTCTATTTTTAAAGTTTGTCTTTATATTATAAATATATTACCCGCCTTCGTGAATTGTCATGGGAGATGCGTGCATTAAATGGTTTATTTACGGTTATGAGGATATTTCAAATGTTTATTTATCTTGTGCTATTTGATGAGATATGCAAGGGGTAATAAAATGAATGCTCTATTATACATAGTATGTTTATAATACAGGCATAATAGGAGGAAGTATAAAGGTATATGGAATAATGCACTCTTTTTAGAGGAATTGTATAATAATAATTTAGAAGGTATGCGGGGGGTAATAAAATGAATGCTCTATTATACATAGTATGTTTATAATACAGGCATAATAGGAGGAAGTATAAAGGTATATGGAATAATGCACTCTTTTTAGAGGAATTGTATAATAATAATTTAGAAGGTATGCGGGGGGTAATAAAATGAATGCTCTATTATACATAGTATGTTTATAATACAGGCATAATAGGAGGAAGTATAAAGGTATATGGAATAATGCACTCTTTTTAGAGGAATTGTATAATAATAATTTAGAAGGGGGGGAAGAAAGGAAGAAGATATAGAGGGCCCCATAGAAATTTATTATAGGACTTTTGATTCCGGGGGGTTGCAAAAGAAAACTATAGTAAAAGCTGGGGGGAGGCATGAGGCCCCATAGAAATTTATTATAGGACTTTTGATTCCGGGGGGGTTGCAAAAGAAAACTATGGTAAAAGCTGTGGGGGGGGGGGGGGGGGGGGAGGCATGAGGCCCCATAGAAATTTATTATAGGACTTTTGATTCCGGGGGGTTGCAAAAGAAAACTATGGTAAAAGCTGTGGGGGGGGGGAGGCATGAGGCCCCATAGAAATTTATTATAGGACTTTTGATTCCGGGGGGTTGCAAAAGAAAACTATGGTAAAAGCTGTGGGGGGGGGGGGGGGGGGGTTGACAAAAAAAAAGGAAATAAGCGCGCGCGCACAAATTAAAAATTTTTGTCGTTGGGTTTAGTCACAGGTGGGGTTTTTTAAAAAAATAGATTAGTGACTCCCGGGAGGGGGGAAATAGGAATTATGGGAAACTAGGACAGGGCTAAAAATTGCTATGTCTAACAAGCATTCATTTATAGGGTATCATATTCTTATGTTAAAGAACCACGCTTGCATGAAATAGGACAACCTTATTAATGTGCCATTACCCCACTGAGAGATGCCAAATGAAAGGACCCCAAAAAAAAATCTACCAATGCCTCTTAAATTTCAACCGATGAAGGAGTCACGGTCTCTGCCGGGACCTGACCTCATAGGAGGGATACCCTTTAGAAAGCGATCGCCGGCCGATTAATCAAGTAAAGTCCATAGATTCACATCCGTCAAATGTTTCCTGAAGCGGGCTTAAGGGTCAACTTGTGTTAGGTCCCTTGGAAGATTCAGAACTACCAAGTCCTAGACTTCTTTTAGGCCGCTTTAAGGTACGATAGAGATGTGTTCATATGCTCGATGGTTATTTCTTAGGGAATTTGAAAGAAATATTCATGTTTTTAATTAATGCAAGGGTATAATACATGTTATGTTTAAGTACGTAGTCCATGGATGGTTATTATTCAAGTTAAATTATAGAAGTATGCGGACTCTTTTTAAATAGAGAAGGCTCAGTTCAAAATTTAAAGTAATTATTTAAGTGGATGAAAAGGGGATTAAATTTGTATGTGAAGTTATAGTTAGTTGAGTTTTGCTTAGGTATTTTTTTTTCATATTTATGTTTTAGTGACGGCTGAGATAGCTCAATTATTTGATGGTTTGTCTTATTTTCATGAATTTTTTGGTCTAAACAATTGGACTGAATGGTATGATAGATATTCAAGCTCGAAAATTCAAAATGCAGGCTCTATTTTTAAAGTTTGTCTTTATATTATAAATATATTACCCGCCTTCGTGAATTGTCATGGGAGATGCGTGCATTAAATGGTTTATTTACGGTTATGAGGATATTTCAAATGTTTATTTATCTTGTGCTATTTGATGAGATATGCAAGGGGTAATAAAATGAATGCTCTATTATACATAGTATGTTTATAATACAGGCATAATAGGAGGAAGTATAAAGGTATATGGAATAATGCACTCTTTTTAGAGGAATTGTATAATAATAATTTAGAAGGTATGCGGGGGGTAATAAAATGAATGCTCTATTATACATAGTATGTTTATAATACAGGCATAATAGGAGGAAGTATAAAGGTATATGGAATAATGCACTCTTTTTAGAGGAATTGTATAATAATAATTTAGAAGGTATGCGGGGGGTAATAAAATGAATGCTCTATTATACATAGTATGTTTATAATACAGGCATAATAGGAGGAAGTATAAAGGTATATGGAATAATGCACTCTTTTTAGAGGAATTGTATAATAATAATTTAGAAGGTATGCGGGGGGTAATAAAATGAATGCTCTATTATACATAGTATGTTTATAATACAGGCATAATAGGAGGAAGTATAAAGGTATATGGAATAATGCACTCTTTTTAGAGGAATTGTATAATAATAATTTAGAAGGTGGGGGGAGGGGGGGAGTAGACAACTGCTGCTTAAAAGTGATTTTTAAAAGTGAGGTGGTTTTCTAAAATTCCTAGTGTAGGAATGAAGAGGATGAAGATGGAGAAGTAGATGATGGAAGCAAGTTGACCAATTAAAATGAAAGGGTCTTCCACTGGTTGCCCACCAATTCAGGTTAAAATAAGTGTGTTGGCAATTAGGGCTCAAAAGAAAATTTTAGTGAGAGGACGAAAGATAAGAGCGCGCTGGTGCGAGGTGTGAAGAATGGGAAGAAGAAAAAGTACAATGATAGAACAAAGTAGGGCTAAAACGCCTCCTAATTTGTTAGGGATAGAGCGAAGAATGGCGTATGCGAAGAGAAAGTATCATTCCGGCTTAATATGAGGTGGGGTGACTAGGGGGTTTGCTGGAGTGAAATTGTCAGGATCACCTAAGAGATTAGGGGTAAATGTTGAAAGGGCAGTTAAAAGAGCAATTAGAATAGCGAATCCAAGGGCGTCTTTATAGGAAAAATAAGTGTGAAATGGAACTTTGTCTGGATTTGAGTTTAATCCGGTGGGATTGGAGGATCCGGTTTGATGGAGAAAGAGAAGATGAAGAATAGACACCCCTGCAACGACAAAAGGAAGGAGGAAGTGGAAGGTAAAAAATCGTGTTAGCGTGGCGTTGTCGACCGAGAAGCCGCCTCAAATTCACTGAACCAGGTTGGTGCCAATATAAGGGGCGGCGGAGAGAAGATTAGTGATTACTGTAGCCCCCCAAAATGATATTTGTCCTCAAGGAAGAACATAGCCTACGAATGCAGTAGCTATAACTAGAAAAAACAGGATTACTCCAATATTTCAAGTCTCTTTAAATAGAAAAGAGCCGTAATACATGCCCCGGCCAATGTGGAGGTAAATGCAGATAAAAAAAAAGGATGCCCCGTTGGCATGTAAATTACGAAGAAGCCATCCGTTGTTTACATCTCGGCAGATGTGGGCGACAGAGGAGAAGGCTATGGTGGTATCTGCAGTATAGTGTATAGCTAGGAAAAGGCCCGTAATGATTTGGGCAATTAGGCAAAGGCCTAGAAGAGAGCCAAAGTTTCACCATGTGGAGATGTTGGATGGGGATGGTAGGTCGATAAAAGAGTTGTTAATGATTTTTAGAACAGGGTGGGTTTTACGTAAAATTGGGGCCATTAGTTTTTGTAGTTGAATACAACAGCAGTTTTTCAGACTGTGAGTCCGGGTTAGAACCCTGGCAAGAATAGATGAATTTTATTTTTGAAGTTGGGTTAATTGGGGGTTTATTAGCGGTGGCTTCTAATCCGTCACCTTTTTATGCGGCTTTTGGATTAGTAAGTTCAGCTGGAGTTGGGTGTTTAATTTTAATGGAAGGTGGGGTGTCATTTTTGTCACTAGTTCTATTCTTAGTTTATTTAGGTGGGATAATAGTAGTGTTTGCTTATTCGGCTGCATTAGTTGCGGAACCACATCCGGAGGCGTGGGGAAGTTTTGGGGTGGTAATATATTCATCAATTTTTATTTTTTTAGTGGGGCTATGATGGGTAATTGGGGGTGGAGAATACGAAGTTGAATCAAAACTGGAACAGGTGGCCTATGGGGGGGAGTGATTTGGGGTTTCGGTGTTATTTACGTGAGGGGGAGGATTATTAATAATTGTTGGGTGGGCTCTTTTATTGACATTATTTGGGGTGTTAGAAGTGGTTCGGGGCCATTATAGTGGGTCCTTACGAGCTGTAAGATAATAAGGCTGATTGCAGAGGAAACAGTTAGAATTGATAAATAAGTTTTAATTAGGCCTTGTTGGATTTCTTGATTTTTTATGATTGGGGGAAGTTGTAGTACTGTTAGACCCTTAGGGCCAATCTTCTCCAACCATAAGGTGTCAATGAGGTTTGAAGAGATTTGTAAGCTAAAATTTAGGAAACATGATGGAATTAATCGGTGGAAAATGGATGGAAAAAAGGACGTGTTGATGGACTTGGAGAAGTTCTGGGCTGAGATCTTAGTTCATGAGATCTGAGCTAGGTCGAGAGCAATAATAAATCCTAAGATTGAAACGGTTAAAGCAGAAATTTTTAGGTAGGTTGGTATTGTAAGTGTCTGGGGGGAGGGGGGGATAATAATTTGATAAATTAATAAACCTGAAATTACACTACCTAGTGCCAGACGTTTAATTGGGTTAATGGCGATAGAAATGTTTTCATTAAAATACATTAATGGGTTAAATCGGGGATGATGTATAGATGAGAAATAAATTACGCGGAGGCTGTAAACGGCTGTGAAAGATGTAGCGAGCAATGTAATAACTAGGGCTCAAGCATTTGTATTAGAAGTGTTGATTGCTTCAATTACAGCGTCTTTAGAAAAGAATCCTGCTAAGTAAGGGGTGCCCATTAAGGCAAGACTGCCGATGGTGATGCAGGTGGTAGTCACCGGGAGAGATTTTTGAAGACCTCCTATTTTTCGAATATCTTGTTCATCATTCAGATTATGAATGATGGAGCCTGAGCATAAAAATAATATTGCTTTGAAGAAAGCGTGAGTACAAATGTGGAAAAATGCTAGATGGGGAAGGTTAAGTCCGACTGCTACTACTATAAGACCAAGTTGACTAGATGTTGAGAAGGCAACGATTTTTTTAATGTCATTTTGAGTTAGAGCGCAAGTTGCGGCGAATGCAGTGGAAATAGCCCCGAGGCATAAACAGGTGGTGAGGGCAAGCTGGTTATCTTTGATGAGGGGATGAATACGAATAAGAAGAAAGACACCGGCTACTACTATGGTACTAGAGTGAAGGAGAGCAGAGACGGGGGTGGGCCCTTCCATGGCTGAAGCAAGTCAAGGGTGAAGCCCAAATTGGGCAGATTTACTTGCGGCGGCAACAATAAAGGCGATAATTACAGGGGTAGGGGTGTCTATTGAGAGGACAAAATTTAATTCAGTTGAGTCAAAAGAGGAGACGAGTCAAAAGATAGCGTATAGAAAGCCAATGTCCCCAATTCGGTTGTATAATACAGCTTGTAAGGCAGCTGCACCAGCGTTGCTACGGGTAAAGTATCAGCCAATTAAAAGGTAGGATATGATTCCAACTCCCTCTCAGCCGATGAAAAGGGCTAAAAAGTTTCCTGCTGAGACTAGAAGTATTATGGCCAGAAGAAAAATAAGAAGATATTTGAAAAAAAGTTGGATTTTAGGATCATCGTGTATGTACCATAGAGAATATTCAACAATACTTCAGGAGACTAGAAGGGCAATGGGAATAAATAATATCGAATATTGATCTAATTGAAGAGAGAAATTTAAGGGTGAAGATAGAATATTAAATCACTTTCATGTGATGGAGGCTGTTTGAAACTCCCCGTTAACCAGCATGAAAAGTGGGGGGGAGGAGGTAAAGAAAGCTAATATTACAGCTTTTTTTGTATTGAGGTGAAAATTAATAGATGTTGGGGTAAGAAGGGGAAATAAGAGGATTATTATGCTTAGTAAATAGGATGTAGAAATTATTGGTATGTTCATTGCCTAAAAGGTAATATTAATTAACATTTGGCTTGAGTTAGCCGTGGAGTTGAGCCACGGAGGCGAGGAATTAGCAGTTCTCGTTAAGTCTCTTACAAACTCGGCGGACAAGGGATAATTAGTCCCTATCTCTAGAGTCACAGACTAGAATTTTAATAAACTATGTTCGCTTAAAATATGAGATTTGGTTTAAGGGTAACGAATAATACTGGCATGATGTGAAGTAACAGAATAATGTGTTCTCGAGTTTGGGAGGGGGTAAGGAGTTTAGTGTGAGGTGGCAAGTGTTCTCGTTGAGAGGCTCAAAATAGGTAGAGGGAGTAGGATGTGGTAAAAATGATGCTAAGTCCAGCAATAATGAGTGTTATGGAGGATCATTGAAATAAGGAGGAAAGAATCGATAGTTCTCCAATAAAGTTTAGTGAGGGGGGGAGTGCTATATTAAGTAATGCTGCTGTAAGTCATCAGGCTGCGGTTAGAGGAAAAATAATTTGGCTTCCTTGTAAAAGAACAAGGGTTCGAGAATTAGTGCGTTCGTAGGATGTGTTAGCGAGGCAAAAGAGGGCGGAAGATACTAAGCCATGAGAGATTATTAGGACTATTGCGCCAGTAGTGCTTCAGTTTGTTTTAATTATTGATGCTGCGATGACTAAGCCCATATGACTCACAGATGAAAAGGCGATTAGAGATTTTAGGTCTGTTTGGCGGGAACATAGAATAGCTGATAAAAGAACACCAAATAGTGAAAAAATAATTAATGGGGCTGCTAAAGGAAGAAGGGAATTATCTATTATGGTCGTTATACGAAGAATGCCATAACCCCCTAACTTTAGAAGAGTGCCGGCCAAGATCATTGAGCCTGCAATTGGGGCTTCTACGTGAGCTTTGGGGAGTCATAGGTGGAGGCCATAAAGAGGCATTTTGACAAGAAAGGCTAAAAAACAGGCTGATCATCATAAGGGGGCAAGATGAGGGGTAGATGATATTATAGTGTTTTTAAGAAGAAAAATAGATAGTGTACCGATGTTTTCATAAAATAGCAGAAGGACTGTGAGAAGGGCTATTGAACCAAAGAGAGTATAAAAAAGTAAGTAGGTTCCTGCAAGCATGCGTTCTTTTTGTGCGCCCCATCGGGTAATAATAATTAGGGTGGGAATCATTGTTGTCTCAAACATAATAAAAAATAAGATTAAATTATTAACTATGAAAGCTAAAAGAGTGGTGACTTGAAGTACAATAATAGTGAAGATATAAAGTCGTTGTCGAACAATAGGTTCGTTGGAGAGTTTACTTTGACTGGCAAGAAGAGTAGGGGCTGTTAGTCAGTAGGTTAAAATAAGAAGGGGTGAGGAAATTTCGTCTACTAAAAAGTATAGGTTTGTTAGAAAAAAGATTTTGTGAAATAAAAATCAGGAGGTTGATAGGGCTGCTACAATTAGGGCTGTGGCTGATGAGGTTTCTCACAACCGCTTAGCGGGGGTAATTCATGGGATAAAGAGTATAAGCATTAAGGGTGTAAGAATAGTTAACATTGTAGGAGGTTTAGGGAGTTTAAATTATCTGAGCCGTGGGAACGAGCGGTAGCAATCATGAGGGATAGACCTAGGCCCGCTTCACAAGCAGAGAGGGTTAGTATAATGACAGGGTATATGGTTGAAGTTAATAGAGTGAGCTTGGTAGATCATAAGGTCAGACTAATAAAAAGGGATAATATCATTCCTTCTAAACATAAGAGGGCGGATAATAAATGAGAACGATGGAATGATAGGCCAAGAAGGCCTAAAAAGAAGGTTGTGGATAGTAGTCAGGGAGCATGTATTAAAGGCATAAAAATGTTGTGGAGTTAAACCAAAATTTGTTGAGTCGAAATCAACCGTCTTTTTAGACTAACATTTTATTCTGCTCAATCGAGTCCGCCTTGGAGTCATTCGTAAATAAAGCCAAGAGTTAGGAGAAGAAGAATAATGAATGATCAAAAAATAGTTAATTCGGGCAGAGAGAGTTGAGCGGCTCAAGGTGTTGGAAGGAGCAGGGCAATTTCTAGGTCAAAGAGAAGAAATAAGATGGCTACAAGGAAGAATCGCATAGAATAGGGTAGACGGGCGGACCCTAGAGGGTCAAACCCGCATTCGTAAGGAGAGAGTTTATTGGAGTCAGGAGAAATTAAGGGTAACCAGAAGCCGAGTGTGGCTAAGATGATGGCAATAAAAATTCCGACGAGGGAAAATAGGGTCATTATTTCTTCTTGGGATTTAACCAAGATTAAATGATTGGAAGTCATTTGTACTGGTTGTACTAAAGAAATAAGAGCCTCATCAGTAAATTGAGACATATAAGAAGAGTCAAACTACGTCTACGAAGTGTCAGTATCAGGCAGCGGCTTCAAATCCAAAGTGGTGATGGGTAGTAAAGTGAAAGTTGATCTGACGCAGAAGACAGGCTGATAAAAATAGTGAGCCAATAATAACGTGAAGTCCATGAAAGCCGGTAGCTACAAAAAAGGTTGAGCCGTAGACTCCGTCTGCAATAGTAAATGGTGCTTCATAATATTCTATGGCTTGAAGAATAGTAAAATATAGGCCTAAAATGATAGTTAAAGTTAAGGCTTGGGTTGCTTCCATGCGGTTGCCTTGTATAATGCTGTGATGGGCTCATGTAACTGAGACCCCTGAAGCCAATAATACAGCAGTGTTTAGTAAAGGGACTTCAAATGGGTTTAGTGGGGAAATCCCTGTTGGTGGCCAGCATTCCCCAATTTCAAATGTTGGGGCAAGACTAGCATTGTAGAAGGCTCAAAAAAACCCAATAAAGAAGAAGACTTCTGAGGTGATGAAAAGAATCATGCCATAACGGAGTCCCTTTTGTACGGGGGCTGTATGATGGCCTTGGAAGGTCCCTTCGCGAACAATATCGCGTCATCATTGGAATATGGTAAGGAGCATTAAGGATAAACCAATTGATAAAATTAGGGTTGTGTTGAAATGAAATCATATTGCTAAGCCTGTGGTTAATAAAAATGCTGCTGTTGCTCCAGTGATAGGTCAAGGGCTGGGGTCAACTATGTGGAAAGCGTGAGCTTGGTGTGCCATTAGGTGTTTTCTTGAAGATATAGACTTAAAAGTAGAACAAATACGTAAGCTTGAATTATGGCAACAGCAATTTCTAGAATTGTTAGGAGAAGAAGAGTAACAAAGGTAAGGGATGAAACAAGGGGAGAGGAAAATAGAAGGGCTAGGGTGGCTATAGAAATTAGTTGAATAAGTAGGTGGCCTGCTGTGAGGTTAGCTGTTAGTCGTACGCCAAGGGCTACTGGGCGAATAAATAAGCTGATAGTTTCGATAATAATAAGAACTGGGATTAAAAGTGTAGGAGTGCCTTCTGGTAGAAAATGTCCTAAAGAAGCTGTAGGTTGATTGCGAAAACCAATTAAAACTGTGGTCAGTCAAAGAGGGATAGCTAAGCCTAGATTTAAAGAGAGCTGTGTTGTAGGTGTAAAGGTGTAAGGGAGAAGGCCAAGAAGATTAACTCCTAGGAGAAAAACTATTAGAGATGTTAAAATTAGGGCTCATTTATGTCCTGGGGAATTAATAGGCATGAAGATTTGTTTTGAGAAAGTTTTTAAAAATCAGGCCTGGGTGGTCAATAAGCGGTTAGACAGCCAACGATTGGAGGGAGAGGGGAAAAGAAGTCAAGGGAGGAGCATAGAAACTAGAATTAGTGGGACTCCGAATAAAGTTGGGGAAGCAAATTGGCTAAATAAGTTTAGGGTCATGGTCATGATCATGATTTATTAAGACCTTTAGATGTTTTTGAGTTGGGGTCATTAATGAAGTAGTGTTTAGAGATTTTTGTGGGGGAAAAAAGAAGAAAAATTATCCATGAAGACAATAAGATGAAGAATCAGGGTGATGGGTCTAATTGAGGCATTCGTTGAGGGTGGGAGGAAGTCACCTTTCTACAGCTTAAAAGGCTGTCGCTGTTTCCTATAGCTTCTTAACGAAGAATCTGTTGAGGTGGATGATCAATTTAGAAATTCTTTTATAGGAAGAGATTCAATTACAATTGGCATAAAACTGTGGTTTGCTCCGCAAATTTCTGAGCACTGCCCATAGTAGACTCCTGGGCGGGAAATTAAGAATGAGGCTTGGTTAAGACGCCCAGGAATGGCGTCAGTTTTTACTCCTAAGGCTGGAACGGCTCATGAGTGAAGAACATCTTCAGCTGTAACAAGAATTCGAGTTGCCATGCCAATGGGGGTGACTATTCGATTATCTACTTCAAGTAGGCGAAATTGGCCAGGAGTTAGGTCTTTAGTTGGGACTATATAGGAGTCGAAGTTTAGATCAGTAAAATCTGAGTATTCATAACTTCAGTACCATTGGTGGCCGATTGTTTTGATAGTAATATCAGGGTTGCTAATCTCATCTATTAGGTACAGAATTCGAAGAGAAGGAAGGGCGATGACAATTAAAATTACAGCGGGCATAATAGTTCATACTATCTCAATTTCCTGGGCGTCAATGGTGTTAGTGTTGGATAGCTTTGTTGTTATTAAGGTAGAAATGATATAAAGAACTAAGGCGCTAATTAGAAATACTGCTATTAGGGCGTGGTCATGGAAGTGCAGCAATTCTTCTATGATGGGGGATGCTGCGTCTTGGAAGCCTAGTTGGAGGGGGTGGGCCATAAAGAAATATAGGAATTTAACCTATTATTTTACCTTGACAAAGTAATGTTATGAGTTAACTAAGTTCTTAAAGAAAATGGCAGAGCGGTGATGCGCCTGGCTTGAAACCAGGGAATGGGGGTTCAATTCCCTCTTTTCTCGATCTATTAGTTTGGGAGAAAGTGGCCTCTTCAAATGTGTGATACGGTGGAGGAGATCCATACAGTCATTCGACGTTTGTTGGGGTTATCTCTGGAGATGAAAAGAGGCGTTTTGATGAGAAAGCTTCTCAGATAATAAATATTATTAAGATTACGGCAACTAAGGAAATTAGTGAGCCTACTGAGGAGACTGTGTTTCAAAGGGTGTAGGCATCAGGGTAGTCCGAATATCGACGTGGCATGCCAGCTAAACCGAGAAAGTGCTGTGGGAAAAAGGTTAAATTTACCCCAGTAAATATAATGCCAAAATGGATTTTAGTTCAAGTTTCGTGGAGAGTATAACCAGTAAAGAGAGGAAATCAGTGGATAAAGCCTGCTATAATAGCAAATACTGCCCCTATCGATAAAACATAGTGGAAGTGTGCAACTACATAGTAAGTGTCATGAAGAACAATGTCCAAGGAAGAATTGGCTAGGACGATTCCAGTCAATCCGCCAACTGTAAAAAGAAAAATAAAGCCCAGAGCTCAGAGTATGGCAGCCTCTCATTTAATGATGCCGCCATGTATTGTGGCAAGTCAGCTAAAGACTTTAACTCCTGTGGGAATAGCAATAATTATTGTAGCTGAAGTAAAGTAGGCTCGAGTGTCGACGTTTAGATCGGTAGTAAACATATGATGGGCTCAGACGATAAAACCTAAGAGACCAATTGACATCATAGCTCAAACTATTCCTATATAGCCAAATGGTTCTTTTTTGCTGGAGTAGTAGGTTACAACATGAGAAATAATTCCAAATCCAGGGAGGATAAGAATATAAACTTCTGGGTGTCCAAAAAATCAAAATAAGTGTTGGTAAAGAACTGGGTCCCCACCTCCGGCGGGGTCGAAGAAGGTTGTGTTTAAGTTTCGGTCAGTAAGCAGCATTGTGATGCCTGCGGCCAAGACCGGAAGGGAAAGGAGAAGGAGAATAGCGGTGATCAAGACAGACCACACAAATAGGGGGGTTTGATACTGTGTTAGTGAAGGGGGTTTTATGTTTAGGGTAGTAGTGATAAAATTAATTGCCCCAAGAATAGATGAAACCCCAGCTAAATGTAGTGAAAAAATTGTTAAATCCACTGATGGTCCAGCATGAGCCAGGTTGCTTGCGAGGGGGGGGTAAACTGTTCAACCTGTGCCTGCGCCTGCTTCAACTCCTGCCGAAGCTAACAGGAGAAGGAAAGAAGGGGGGAGAAGTCAAAAACTTATGTTGTTCATTCGAGGAAAGGCTATGTCAGGGGCTCCAATTATTAAAGGAACAAGTCAGTTTCCGAACCCCCCGATAAGAATTGGCATAACCATAAAAAAAATTATTACAAAGGCGTGAGCGGTGACGATTACATTATAAATTTGATCATCGCCCAGTAAAGAGCCGGGTTGACTTAGCTCTGCTCGAATTAGTAGGCTAAGGGCCGTGCCTACCATCCCGGCCCATGCGCCGAACACTAGGTACAAGGTTCCAATATCCTTGTGATTTGTGGAAAATAATCATCGGGTAATTATCACAGGTAAGATGGCCGAAACTTAGGCAGCGGGTTGTAGCCCCGCCAACAGAGGTTCAAGTCCTCTTCTTTCCAGGCCCCGGGGTGTTACACGCAGGACTGCAACCCCTGAGAGGCAGTATAGATTCTGCCGGGGCTTCTCCCGTTTTTTTTTTTAACGGGAGAAGTAGAATAAAGCTCGCTGGATAGAGTGTTTAGCTGTTAACTAAAAGTTTACGGGATCAAGGCCCGTTTTTCTAGAAGACTTTATCTTAATAAAAGTATTTGAGTTGCATTCAGAAGATGAAAGTAGTATCTTTCAAGTCTTACAGAAGCTAGAAGGGTTTCACTTCTATTAAGGGCTTTGAAGGCTCTTGGTTTGGTTATCCTAAGCTTCTTAAAAGTATGGTAATAAAGATGGAGAGAGGGGAAGAGCACATAGGGTTAGAATAGTTAATGGGGATAAGTGGGTTTTTTTCTTAAATAGTCAGGAAGATAGCGAAAAAGATGGGTTAGGGGCCAAGGTGAGAGATGTGGTGTAAGTTAAGCGAAGATAAAAAAATAGACTTAGAAGGGTTGATAGAAGAGCAATGAGGGCAAATGTTGTTAAGTTTTGTTTGATTA
>NW_027371581.1:0-25769 GCF_046119375.1 Phyllobates terribilis
AAGAAGATTCAAAGAGAGTGAGATGCCAGCTCCTTTCATTCAGTCAGTAGCTTCAAACATTTCTGGTATATGAAAAACATGTTTTTCAATGGCAAAAATCAATGAATATTGTAAATGCACAAACAGTAATATCTCCACATTGCACGGTGCAATTCTGAAATTTTTAGCTTTTTCCTGTTAATCCTAGCATGATAAAGAAGATTCAAAGAGAGTGAGATGCCAGCTCCTTTCATTCAGTCAGTAGCTTCAAACATTTCTGGTATATGAAAAACATGTTTTTCAATGGCAAAAATCAATGAATATTGTAAATGCACAAACAGTAATATCTCCACATTGCAAGGTGCAATTCTGAAATTTTTTGCTTTTTCCTGCTAATCCTAGCATGATAAAGAAGATTCAAAGAGAGTGAGATGCCAGCTCCTTTCATTCAGTCAGTAGCTTCAAACATTTCTGGACGTTTTTCAATGGCAAAAATTAATGAATATTGTAAATGCACAAACAGTAATATCTCCACATTGCAAGGTGCAATTCTGAAATTTTTTGCTTTTTCCTGCTAATCCTAGCATGATAAAGAAGATTCAAAGAGAGTGAGATGCCAGCTCCTTTCATTCAGTCAGTAGCTTCAAACATTTCTGGTATATGAAAAACATGTTTTTCAATGGCAAAAATCAATGAATATTGTAAATGCACAAACAGTAATATCTCCACATTGCAAGGTGCAATTCTGAAATTTTTTGCTTTTTCCTGCTAATCCTAGCATGATAAAGAAGATTCAAAGAGAGTGAGATGCCAGCTCCTTTCATTCAGTCAGTAGCTTCAAACATTTCTGGACGTTTTTCAATGGCAAAAATTAATGAATATTGTAAATGCACAAACAGTAATATCTCCACATTGCAAGGTGCAATTCTGAAATTTTTTGCTTTTTCCTGCTAATCCTAGCATGATAAAGAAGATTCAAAGAGAGTGAGATGCCAGCTCCTTTCATTCAGTCAGTAGCTTCAAACATTTCTGGTATATGAAAAACATGTTTTTCAATGGCAAAAATCAATGAATATTGTAAATGCACAAACAGTAATATCTCCACATTGCAAGGTGCAATTCTGAAATTTTTTGCTTTTTCCTGCTAATCCTAGCATGATAAAGAAGATTCAAAGAGAGTGATATGCCAGCTCCTTTCATTCAGTCAGTAGCTTCAAACATTTCTGGTATATGAAAAACATGTTTTTCAATGGCAAAAATCAATGAATATTGTAAATGCACAAACAGTAATATCTCCACATTGCACGGTGCAATTCTGAAATTTTTAGCTTTTTCCTGTTAATCCTAGCATGATAAAGAAGATTCAAAGAGAGTGAGATGCCAGCTCCTTTCATTCAGTCAGTAGCTTCAAACATTTCTGGTATATGAAAAACATGTTTTTCAATGGCAAAAATCAATGAATATTGTAAATGCACAAACAGTAATATCTCCACATTGCAAGGTGCAATTCTGAAATTTTTTGCTTTTTCTTGTTAATCCTAGCATGATAAAGAAGATTCAAAGAGAGTGAGATGCCAGCTCCTTTCATTCAGTCAGTAGCTTCAAACATTTCTGGTATATGAAAAACATGTTTTTCAATGGCAAAAATCAATGAATATTGTAAATGCACAAACAGTAATATCTCCACATTGCAAGGTGCAATTCTGAAATGTTTTGCTTTTTCCTGCTAATCCTAGCATGATAAAGAAGATTCAAAGAGAGTGAGATGCCAGCTCCTTTCATTCAGTCAGTAGCTTCAAACATTTCTGGTATATGAAAAACATGTTTTTCAATGGCAAAAATCAATGAATATTGTAAATGCACAAACAGTAATATCTCCACATTGCAAGGTGCAATTCTGAAATTTTTTGCTTTTTCCTGCTAATCCTAGCATGATAAAGAAGATTCAAAGAGAGTGAGATGCCAGCTCCTTTCATTCAGTCAGTAGCTTCAAACATTTCTGGTATATGAAAAACATGTTTTTCAATGGCAAAAATCAATGAATATTGTAAATGCACAAACAGTAATATCTCCACATTGCACGGTGCAATTCTGAAATTTTTAGCTTTTTCCTGTTAATCCTAGCATGATAAAGAAGATTCAAAGAGAGTGAGATGCCAGCTCCTTTCATTCAGTCAGTAGCTTCAAACATTTCTGGTATATGAAAAACATGTTTTTCAATGGCAAAAATCAATGAATATTGTAAATGCACAAACAGTAATATCTCCACATTGCAAGGTGCAATTCTGAAATTTTTTGCTTTTTCCTGCTAATCCTAGCATGATAAAGAAGATTCAAAGAGAGTGAGATGCCAGCTCCTTTCATTCAGTCAGTAGCTTCAAACATTTCTGGTATATGAAAAACATGTTTTTCAATGACAAAAATCAATGAATATTGTAAATGCACAAACAGTAATATCTCCACATTGCAAGGTGCAATTCTGAAATTTTTTGCTTTTTCCTGCTAATCCTAGCATGATAAAGAAGATTCAAAGAGAGTGAGATGCCAGCTCCTTTCATTCAGTCAGTAGCTTCAAACATTTCTGGACGTTTTTCAATGGCAAAAATTAATGAATATTGTAAATGCACAAACAGTAATATCTCCACATTGCAAGGTGCAATTCTGAAATTTTTTGCTTTTTCCTGCTAATCCTAGCATGATAAAGAAGATTCAAAGAGAGTGAGATGCCAGCTCCTTTCATTCAGTCAGTAGCTTCAAACATTTCTGGTATATGAAAAACATGTTTTTCAATGGCAAAAATCAATGAATATTGTAAATGCACAAACAGTAATATCTCCACATTGCAAGGTGCAATTCTGAAATTTTTTGCTTTTTCCTGCTAATCCTAGCATGATAAAGAAGATTCAAAGAGAGTGAGATGCCAGCTCCTTTCATTCAGTCAGTAGCTTCAAACATTTCTGGACGTTTTTCAATGGCAAAAATTAATGAATATTGTAAATGCACAAACAGTAATATCTCCACATTGCAAGGTGCAATTCTGAAATTTTTTGCTTTTTCCTGCTAATCCTAGCATGATAAAGAAGATTCAAAGAGAGTGAGATGCCAGCTCCTTTCATTCAGTCAGTAGCTTCAAACATTTCTGGTATATGAAAAACATGTTTTTCAATGGCAAAAATCAATGAATATTGTAAATGCACAAACAGTAATATCTCCACATTGCAAGGTGCAATTCTGAAATTTTTTGCTTTTTCCTGTTAATCCTAGCATGATAAAGAAGATTCAAAGAGAGTGAGATGCCAGCTCCTTTCATTCAGTCAGTAGCTTCAAACATTTCTGGTATATGAAAAACATGTTTTTCAATGGCAAAAATCAATGAATATTGTAAATGCACAAACAGTAATATCTCCACATTGCAAGGTGCAATTCTGAAATTTTTTGCTTTTTCCTGCTAATCCTAGCATGATAAAGAAGATTCAAAGAGAGTGAGATGCCAGCTCCTTTCATTCAGTCAGTAGCTTCAAACATTTCTGGTATATGAAAAACATGTTTTTCAATGGCAAAAATCAATGAATATTGTAAATGCACAAACAGTAATATCTCCACATTGCACGGTGCAATTCTGAAATTTTTAGCTTTTTCCTGTTAATCCTAGCATGATAAAGAAGATTCAAAGAGAGTGAGATGCCAGCTCCTTTCATTCAGTCAGTAGCTTCAAACATTTCTGGTATATGAAAAACATGTTTTTCAATGGCAAAAATCAATGAATATTGTAAATGCACAAACAGTAATATCTCCACATTGCAAGGTGCAATTCTGAAATTTTTTGCTTTTTCCTGCTAATCCTAGCATGATAAAGAAGATTCAAAGAGAGTGAGATGCCAGCTCCTTTCATTCAGTCAGTAGCTTCAAACATTTCTGGTATATGAAAAACATGTTTTTCAATGGCAAAAATCAATGAATATTGTAAATGCACAAACAGTAATATCTCCACATTGCAAGGTGCAATTCTGAAATTTTTTGCTTTTTCCTGCTAATCCTAGCATGATAAAGAAGATTCAAAGAGAGTGAGATGCCAGCTCCTTTCATTCAGTCAGTAGCTTCAAACATTTCTGGACGTTTTTCAATGGCAAAAATTAATGAATATTGTAAATGCACAAACAGTAATATCTCCACATTGCAAGGTGCAATTCTGAAATTTTTTGCTTTTTCCTGCTAATCCTAGCATGATAAAGAAGATTCAAAGAGAGTGAGATGCCAGCTCCTTTCATTCAGTCAGTAGCTTCAAACATTTCTGGTATATGAAAAACATGTTTTTCAATGGCAAAAATCAATGAATATTGTAAATGCACAAACAGTAATATCTCCACATTGCAAGGTGCAATTCTGAAATTTTTTGCTTTTTCCTGCTAATCCTAGCATGATAAAGAAGATTCAAAGAGAGTGAGATGCCAGCTCCTTTCATTCAGTCAGTAGCTTCAAACATTTCTGGACGTTTTTCAATGGCAAAAATTAATGAATATTGTAAATGCACAAACAGTAATATCTCCACATTGCAAGGTGCAATTCTGAAATTTTTTGCTTTTTCCTGCTAATCCTAGCATGATAAAGAAGATTCAAAGAGAGTGAGATGCCAGCTCCTTTCATTCAGTCAGTAGCTTCAAACATTTCTGGTATATGAAAAACATGTTTTTCAATGGCAAAAATCAATGAATATTGTAAATGCACAAAGAGTAATATCTCCACATTGCAAGGTGCAATTCTGAAATTTTTTGCTTTTTCCTGTTAATCCTAGCATGATAAAGAAGATTCAAAGAGAGTGAGATGCCAGCTCCTTTCATTCAGTCGGTAGCTTCAAACATTTCTGGTATATGAAAAACATGTTTTTCAATGGCAAAAATCAATGAATATTGTAAATGCACAAACAGTAATATCTCCACATTGCAAGGTGCAATTCTGAAATTTTTTGCTTTTTCCTGCTAATCCTAGCATGATAAAGAAGATTCAAAGAGAGTGAGATGCCAGCTCCTTTCATTCAGTCAGTAGCTTCAAACATTTCTGGTATATGAAAAACATGTTTTTCAATGGCAAAAATCAATGAATATTGTAAATGCACAAACAGTAATATCTCCACATTGCACGGTGCAATTCTGAAATTTTTAGCTTTTTCCTGTTAATCCTAGCATGATAAAGAAGATTCAAAGACAGTGAGATGCCAGCTCCTTTCATTCAGTCAGTAGCTTCAAACATTTCTGGACGTTTTTCAATGGCAAAAATTAATGAAAATTGTAAATGCACAAACAGTAATATCTCCACATTGCAAGGTGCAATTCTGAAATTTTTTGCTTTTTCCTGCTAATCCTAGCATGATAAAGAAGATTCAAAGAGAGTGAGATGCCAGCTCCTTTCATTCAGTCAGTAGCTTCAAACATTTCTGGTATATGAAAAACATGTTTTTCAATGGCAAAAATCAATGAATATTGTAAATGCACAAACAGTAATATCTCCACATTGCACGGTGCAATTCTGAAATTTTTAGCTTTTTCCTGTTAATCCTAGCATGATAAAGAAGATTCAAAGAGAGTGAGATGCCAGCTCCTTTCATTCAGTCAGTAGCTTCAAACATTTCTGGTATATGAAAAACATGTTTTTCAATGGCAAAAATCAATGAATATTGTAAATGCACAAACAGTAATATCTCCACATTGCAAGGTGCAATTCTGAAATTTTTTGCTTTTTCCTGCTAATCCTAGCATGATAAAGAAGATTCAAAGAGAGTGAGATGCCAGCTCCTTTCATTCAGTCAGTAGTTTCAAACATTTCTGGTATATGAAAAACATGTTTTTCAATGGCAAAAATCAATGAATATTGTAAATGCACAAACAGTAATATCTCCACATTGCACGGTGCAATTCTGAAATTTTTAGCTTTTTCCTGTTAATCCTAGCATGATAAAGAACATTCAAAGAGAGTGAGATGCCAGCTCCTTTCATTCAGTCAGTAGCTTCAAACATTTCTGGACGTTTTTCAATGGCAAAAATCAATGAATATTGTAAATGCACAAACAGTAATATCTCCACATTGCAAGGTGCAATTCTGAAATTTTTTGCTTTTTCCTGTTAATCCTAGCATGATAAAGAAGATTCAAAGAGAGTGAGATGCCAGCTCCTTTCATTCAGTCAGTAGCTTCAAACATTTCTGGTATATGAAAAACATGTTTTTCAATGGCAAAAATCAATGAATATTGTAAATGCACAAACAGTAATATCTCCACATTGCAAGGTGCAATTCTGAAATTTTTTGCTTTTTCCTGCTAATCCTAGCATGATAAAGAAGATTCAAAGACAGTGAGATGCCAGCTCCTTTCATTCAGTCAGTAGCTTCAAACATTTCTGGTATATGAAAAACATGTTTTTCAATGGCAAAAATCAATGAATATTGTAAATGCACAAACAGTAATATCTCCACATTGCAAGGTGCAATTCTGAAATTTTTTGCTTTTTCCTGCTAATCCTAGCATGATAAAGAAGATTCAAAGAGAGTGAGATGCCAGCTCCTTTCATTCAGTCAGTAGCTTCAAACATTTCTGGTATATGAAAAACATGTTTTTCAATGGCAAAAATCAATGAATATTGTAAATGCACAAACAGTAATATCTCCACATTGCAAGGTGCAATTCTGAAATTTTTTGCTTTTTCCTGCTAATCCTAGCATGATAAAGAAGATTCAAAGAGAGTGAGATGCCAGCTCCTTTCATTCAGTCAGTAGCTTCAAACATTTCTGGTATATGAAAAACATGTTTTTCAATGGCAAAAATCAATGAATATTGTAAATGCACAAACAGTAATATCTCCACATTGCACGGTGCAATTCTGAAATTTTTAGCTTTTTCCTGTTAATCCTAGCATGATAAAGAAGATTCAAAGAGAGTGAGATGCCAGCTCCTTTCATTCAGTCAGTAGCTTCAAACATTTCTGGTATATGAAAAACGTTTTTCAATGGCAAAAATCAATGAATATTGTAAATGCACAAACAGTAATATCTCCACATTGCAAGGTGCAATTCTGAAATTTTTTGCTTTTTCCTGCTAATCCTAGCATGATAAAGAAGATTCAAAGAGAGTGAGATGCCAGCTCCTTTCATTCAGTCAGTAGCTTCAAACATTTCTGGACGTTTTTCAATGGCAAAAATTAATGAATATTGTAAATGCACAAACAGTAATATCTCCACATTGCAAGGTGCAATTCTGAAATTTTTTGCTTTTTCCTGCTAATCCTAGCATGATAAAGAAGATTCAAAGAGAGTGAGATGCCAGCTCCTTTCATTCAGTCAGTAGCTTCAAACATTTCTGGACGTTTTTCAATGGCAAAAATTAATGAATATTGTAAATGCACAAACAGTAATATCTCCACATTGCAAGGTGCAATTCTGAAATTTTTTGCTTTTTCCTGCTAATCCTAGCATGATAAAGAAGATTCAAAGAGAGTGAGATGCCAGCTCCTTTCATTCAGTCAGTAGCTTCAAACATTTCTGGTATATGAAAAACATGTTTTTCAATGGCGAAAATCAATGAATATTGTAAATGCACAAACAGTAATATCTCCACATTGCAAGGTGCAATTCTGAAATTTTTTGCTTTTTCCTGCTAATCCTAGCATGATAAAGAAGATTCAAAGAGAGTGAGATGCCAGCTCCTTTCATTCAGTCAGTAGCTTCAAACATTTCTGGTATATGAAAAACATGTTTTTCAATGGCAAAAATCAATGAATATTGTAAATGCACAAACAGTAATATCTCCACATTGCACGGTGCAATTCTGAAATTTTTAGCTTTTTCCTGTTAATCCTAGCATGATAAAGAAGATTCAAAGAGAGTGAGATGCCAGCTCCTTTCATTCAGTCAGTAGCTTCAAACATTTCTGGTATATGAAAAACATGTTTTTCAATGGCAAAAATCAATGAATATTGTAAATGCACAAACAGTAATATCTCCACATTGCAAGGTGCAATTCTGAAATTTTTTGCTTTTTCTTGTTAATCCTAGCATGATAAAGAAGATTCAAAGAGAGTGAGATGCCAGCTCCTTTCATTCAGTCAGTAGCTTCAAACATTTCTGGTATATGAAAAACATGTTTTTCAATGGCAAAAATCAATGAATATTGTAAATGCACAAACAGTAATATCTCCACATTGCAAGGTGCAATTCTGAAATGTTTTGCTTTTTCCTGCTAATCCTAGCATGATAAAGAAGATTCAAAGAGAGTGAGATGCCAGCTCCTTTCATTCAGTCAGTAGCTTCAAACATTTCTGGTATATGAAAAACATGTTTTTCAATGGCAAAAATCAATGAATATTGTAAATGCACAAACAGTAATATCTCCACATTGCAAGGTGCAATTCTGAAATTTTTTGCTTTTTCCTGCTAATCCTAGCATGATAAAGAAGATTCAAAGAGAGTGAGATGCCAGCTCCTTTCATTCAGTCAGTAGCTTCAAACATTTCTGGTATATGAAAAACATGTTTTTCAATGGCAAAAATCAATGAATATTGTAAATGCACAAACAGTAATATCTCCACATTGCACGGTGCAATTCTGAAATTTTTAGCTTTTTCCTGTTAATCCTAGCATGATAAAGAAGATTCAAAGAGAGTGAGATGCCAGCTCCTTTCATTCAGTCAGTAGCTTCAAACATTTCTGGTATATGAAAAACATGTTTTTCAATGGCAAAAATCAATGAATATTGTAAATGCACAAACAGTAATATCTCCACATTGCAAGGTGCAATTCTGAAATTTTTTGCTTTTTCCTGCTAATCCTAGCATGATAAAGAAGATTCAAAGAGAGTGAGATGCCAGCTCCTTTCATTCAGTCAGTAGCTTCAAACATTTCTGGTATATGAAAAACATGTTTTTCAATGGCAAAAATCAATGAATATTGTAAATGCACAAACAGTAATATCTCCACATTGCAAGGTGCAATTCTGAAATTTTTTGCTTTTTCCTGCTAATCCTAGCATGATAAAGAAGATTCAAAGAGAGTGAGATGCCAGCTCCTTTCATTCAGTCAGTAGCTTCAAACATTTCTGGACGTTTTTCAATGGCAAAAATTAATGAATATTGTAAATGCACAAACAGTAATATCTCCACATTGCAAGGTGCAATTCTGAAATTTTTTGCTTTTTCCTGCTAATCCTAGCATGATAAAGAAGATTCAAAGAGAGTGAGATGCCAGCTCCTTTCATTCAGTCAGTAGCTTCAAACATTTCTGGTATATGAAAAACATGTTTTTCAATGGCAAAAATCAATGAATATTGTAAATGCACAAACAGTAATATCTCCACATTGCAAGGTGCAATTCTGAAATTTTTTGCTTTTTCCTGCTAATCCTAGCATGATAAAGAAGATTCAAAGAGAGTGAGATGCCAGCTCCTTTCATTCAGTCAGTAGCTTCAAACATTTCTGGACGTTTTTCAATGGCAAAAATGAATGAATATTGTAAATGCACAAACAGTAATATCTCCACATTGCAAGGTGCAATTCTGAAATTTTTTGCTTTTTCCTGCTAATCCTAGCATGATAAAGAAGATTCAAAGAGAGTGAGATGCCAGCTCCTTTCATTCAGTCAGTAGCTTCAAACATTTCTGGTATATGAAAAACATGTTTTTCAATGGCAAAAATCAATGAATATTGTAAATGCACAAACAGTAATATCTCCACATTGCAAGGTGCAATTCTGAAATTTTTTGCTTTTTCCTGTTAATCCTAGCATGATAAAGAAGATTCAAAGAGAGTGAGATGCCAGCTCCTTTCATTCAGTCAGTAGCTTCAAACATTTCTGGTATATGAAAAACATGTTTTTCAATGGCAAAAATCAATGAATATTGTAAATGCACAAACAGTAATATCTCCACATTGCAAGGTGCAATTCTGAAATTTTTTGCTTTTTCCTGCTAATCCTAGCATGATAAAGAAGATTCAAAGAGAGTGAGATGCCAGCTCCTTTCATTCAGTCAGTAGCTTCAAACATTTCTGGTATATGAAAAACATGTTTTTCAATGGCAAAAATCAATGAATATTGTAAATGCACAAACAGTAATATCTCCACATTGCAAGGTGCAATTCTGAAATTTTTTGCTTTTTCCTGCTAATCCTAGCATGATAAAGAAGATTCAAAGAGAGTGAGATGCCAGCTCCTTTCATTCAGTCAGTAGCTTCAAACATTTCTGGACGTTTTTCAATGGCAAAAATTAATGAATATTGTAAATGCACAAACAGTAATATCTCCACATTGCAAGGTGCAATTCTGAAATTTTTTGCTTTTTCCTGCTAATCCTAGCATGATAAAGAAGATTCAAAGAGAGTGAGATGCCAGCTCCTTTCATTCAGTCAGTAGCTTCAAACATTTCTGGTATATGAAAAACATGTTTTTCAATGGCAAAAATCAATGAATATTGTAAATGCACAAACAGTAATATCTCCACATTGCAAGGTGCAATTCTGAAATTTTTTGCTTTTTCCTGCTAATCCTAGCATGATAAAGAAGATTCAAAGAGAGTGAGATGCCAGCTCCTTTCATTCAGTCAGTAGCTTCAAACATTTCTGGACGTTTTTCAATGGCAAAAATTAATGAATATTGTAAATGCACAAAAAGTAATATCTCCACATTGCAAGGTGCAATTCTGAAATTTTTTGCTTTTTCCTGCTAATCCTAGCATGATAAAGAAGATTCAAAGAGAGTGAGATGCCAGCTCCTTTCATTCAGTCAGTAGCTTCAAACATTTCTGGTATATGAAAAACATGTTTTTCAATGGCAAAAATCAATGAATATTGTAAATGCACAAACAGTAATATCTCCACATTGCAAGGTGCAATTCTGAAATTTTTTGCTTTTTCCTGTTAATCCTAGCATGATAAAGAAGATTCAAAGAGAGTGAGATGCCAGCTCCTTTCATTCAGTCAGTAGCTTCAAACATTTCTGGTATATGAAAAACATGTTTTTCAATGGCAAAAATCAATGAATATTGTAAATGCACAAACAGTAATATCTCCACATTGCAAGGTGCAATTCTGAAATTTTTTGCTTTTTCCTGCTAATCCTAGCATGATAAAGAAGATTCAAAGAGAGTGAGATGCCAGCTCCTTTCATTCAGTCAGTAGCTTCAAACATTTCTGGTATATGAAAAACATGTTTTTCAATGGCAAAAATCAATGAATATTGTAAATGCACAAACAGTAATATCTCCACATTGCACGGTGCAATTCTGAAATTTTTAGCTTTTTCCTGTTAATCCTAGCATGATAAAGAAGATTCAAAGACAGTGAGATGCCAGCTCCTTTCATTCAGTCAGTAGCTTCAAACATTTCTGGACGTTTTTCAATGGCAAAAATTAATGAATATTGTAAATGCACAAACAGTAATATCTCCACATTGCAAGGTGCAATTCTGAAATTTTTTGCTTTTTCCTGCTAATCCTAGCATGATAAAGAAGATTCAAAGAGAGTGAGATGCCAGCTCCTTTCATTCAGTCAGTAGCTTCAAACATTTCTGGTATATGAAAAACATGTTTTTCAATGGCAAAAATCAATGAATATTGTAAATGCACAAACAGTAATATCTCCACATTGCAAGGTGCAATTCTGAAATTTTTTGCTTTTTCCTGCTAATCCTAGCATGATAAAGAAGATTCAAAGAGAGTGAGATGCCAGCTCCTTTCATTCAGTCAGTAGCTTCAAACATTTCTGGTATATGAAAAACATGTTTTTCAATGGCAAAAATCAATGAATATTGTAAATGCACAAACAGTAATATCTCCACATTGCACGGTGCAATTCTGAAATTTTTAGCTTTTTCCTGTTAATCCTAGCATGATAAAGAAGATTCAAAGAGAGTGAGATGCCAGCTCCTTTCATTCAGTCAGTAGCTTCAAACATTTCTGGTATATGAAAAACATGTTTTTCAATGGCAAAAATCAATGAATATTGTAAATGCACAAACAGTAATATCTCCACATTGCAAGGTGCAATTCTGAAATTTTTTGCTTTTTCCTGCTAATCCTAGCATGATAAAGAAGATTCAAAGAGAGTGAGATGCCAGCTCCTTTCATTCAGTCAGTAGCTTCAAACATTTCTGGTATATGAAAAACATGTTTTTCAATGGCAAAAATCAATGAATATTGTAAATGCACAAACAGTAATATCTCCACATTGCACGGTGCAATTCTGAAATTTTTAGCTTTTTCCTGTTAATCCTAGCATGATAAAGAAGATTCAAAGAGAGTGAGATGCCAGCTCCTTTCATTCAGTCAGTAGCTTCAAACATTTCTGGACGTTTTTCAATGGCAAAAATCAATGAATATTGTAAATGCACAAACAGTAATATCTCCACATTGCAAGGTGCAATTCTGAAATTTTTTGCTTTTTCCTGTTAATCCTAGCATGATAAAGAAGATTCAAAGAGAGTGAGTTGCCAGCTCCTTTCATTCAGTCAGTAGCTTCAAACATTTCTGGTATATGAAAAACATGTTTTTCAATGGCAAAAATCAATGAATATTGTAAATGCACAAACAGTAATATCTCCACATTGCAAGGTGCAATTCTGAAATTTTTTGCTTTTTCCTGCTAATCCTAGCATGATAAAGAAGATTCAAAGAGAGTGAGATGCCAGCTCCTTTCATTCAGTCAGTAGCTTCAAACATTTCTGGTATATGAAAAACATGTTTTTCAATGGCAAAAATCAATGAATATTGTAAATGCACAAACAGTAATATCTCCACATTGCAAGGTGCAATTCTGAAATTTTTTGCTTTTTCCTGCTAATCCTAGCATGATAAAGAAGATTCAAAGAGAGTGAGATGCCAGCTCCTTTCATTCAGTCAGTAGCTTCAAACATTTCTGGTATATGAAAAACATGTTTTTCAATGGCAAAAATCAATGAATATTGTAAATGCACAAACAGTAATATCTCCACATTGCACGGTGCAATTCTGAAATTTTTAGCTTTTTCCTGTTAATCCTAGCATGATAAAGAAGATTCAAAGAGAGTGAGATGCCAGCTCCTTTCATTCAGTCAGTAGCTTCAAACATTTCTGGACGTTTTTCAATGGCAAAAATTAATGAATATTGTAAATGCACAAACAGTAATATCTCCACATTGCAAGGTGCAATTCTGAAATTTTTTGCTTTTTCCTGCTAATCCTAGCATGATAAAGAAGATTCAAAGAGAGTGAGATGCCAGCTCCTTTCATTCAGTCAGTAGCTTCAAACATTTCTGGTATATGAAAAACATGTTTTTCAATGGCAAAATTCAATGAATATTGTAAATGCACAAACAGTAATATCTCCACATTGCAAGGTGCAATTCTGAAATTTTTTGCTTTTTCCTGCTAATCCTAGCATGATAAAGAAGATTCAAAGAGAGTGAGATGCCAGCTCCTTTCATTCAGTCAGTAGCTTCAAACATTTCTGGACGTTTTTCAATGGCAAAAATTAATGAATATTGTAAATGCACAAACAGTAATATCTCCACATTGCAAGGTGCAATTCTGAAATTTTTTGCTTTTTCCTGCTAATCCTAGCATGATAAAGAAGATTCAAAGAGAGTGAGATGCCAGCTCCTTTCATTCAGTCAGTAGCTTCAAACATTTCTGGTATATGAAAAACATGTTTTTCAATGGCAAAAATCAATGAATATTGTAAATGCACAAACAGTAATATCTCCACATTGCAAGGTGCAATTCTGAAATTTTTTGCTTTTTCCTGTTAAACCTAGCATGATAAAGAAGATTCAAAGAGAGTGAGATGCCAGCTCCTTTCATTCAGTCAGTAGCTTCAAACATTTCTGGTATATGAAAAACATGTTTTTCAATGGCAAAAATCAATGAATATTGTAAATGCACAAACAGTAATATCTCCACATTGCAAGGTGCAATTCTGAAATTTTTTGCTTTTTCCTGCTAATCCTAGCATGATAAAGAAGATTCAAAGAGAGTGAGATGCCAGCTCCTTTCATTCAGTCAGTAGCTTCAAACATTTCTGGTATATGAAAAACATGTTTTTCAATGGCAAAAATCAATGAATATTGTAAATGCACAAACAGTAATATCTCCACATTGCACGGTGCAATTCTGAAATTTTTAGCTTTTTCCTGTTAATCCTAGCATGATAAAGAAGATTCAAAGAGAGTGAGATGCCAGCTCCTTTCATTCAGTCAGTAGCTTCAAACATTTCTGGACGTTTTTCAATGGCAAAAATTAATGAATATTGTAAATGCACAAACAGTAATATCTCCACATTGCAAGGTGCAATTCTGAAATTTTTTGCTTTTTCCTGCTAATCCTAGCATGATAAAGAAGATTCAAAGAGAGTGAGATGCCAGCTCCTTTCATTCAGTCAGTAGCTTCAAACATTTCTGGTATATGAAAAACATGTTTTTCAATGGCAAAAATCAATGAATATTGTAAATGCACAAACAGTAATATCTCCACATTGCAAGGTGCAATTCTGAAATTTTTTGCTTTTTCCTGCTAATCCTAGCATGATAAAGAAGATTCAAAGAGAGTGAGATGCCAGCTCCTTTCATTCAGTCAGTAGCTTCAAACATTTCTGGTATATGAAAAACATGTTTTTCAATGGCAAAAATCAATGAATATTGTAAATGCACAAACAGTAATATCTCCACATTGCACGGTGCAATTCTGAAATTTTTAGCTTTTTCCTGTTAATCCTAGCATGATAAAGAAGATTCAAAGAGAGTGAGATGCCAGCTCCTTTCATTCAGTCAGTAGCTTCAAACATTTCTGGTATATGAAAAACATGTTTTTCAATGGCAAAAATCAATGAATATTGTAAATGCACAAACAGTAATATCTCCACATTGCAAGGTGCAATTCTGAAATTTTTTGCTTTTTCCTGCTAATCCTAGCATGATAAAGAAGATTCAAAGAGAGTGAGATGCCAGCTCCTTTCATTCAGTCAGTAGCTTCAAACATTTCTGGTATATGAAAAACATGTTTTTCAATGGCAAAAATCAATGAATATTGTAAATGCACAAACAGTAATATCTCCACATTGCACGGTGCAATTCTGAAATTTTTAGCTTTTTCCTGTTAATCCTAGCATGATAAAGAAGATTCAAAGAGAGTGAGATGCCAGCTCCTTTCATTCAGTCAGTAGCTTCAAACATTTCTGGTATATGAAAAACATGTTTTTCAATGGCAAAAATCAATGAATATTGTAAATGCACAAACAGTAATATCTCCACATTGCAAGGTGCAATTCTGAAATTTTTTGCTTTTTCTTGTTAATCCTAGCATGATAAAGAAGATTCAAAGAGAGTGAGATGCCAGCTCCTTTCATTCAGTCAGTAGCTTCAAACATTTCTGGTATATGAAAAACATGTTTTTCAATGGCAAAAATCAATGAATATTGTAAATGCACAAACAGTAATATCTCCACATTGCAAGGTGCAATTCTGAAATGTTTTGCTTTTTCCTACTAATCCTAGCATGATAAAGAAGATTCAAAGAGAGTGAGATGCCAGCTCCTTTCATTCAGTCAGTAGCTTCAAACATTTCTGGTATATGAAAAACATGTTTTTCAATGGCAAAAATCAATGAATATTGTAAATGCACAAACAGTAATATCTCCACATTGCACGGTGCAATTCTGAAATTTTTAGCTTTTTCCTGTTAATCCTAGCATGATAAAGAAGATTCAAAGAGAGTGAGATGCCAGCTCCTTTCATTCAGTCAGTAGCTTCAAACATTTCTGGACGTTTTTCAATGGCAAAAATCAATGAATATTGTAAATGCACAAACAGTAATATCTCCACATTGCAAGGTGCAATTCTGAAATTTTTTGCTTTTTCCTGTTAATCCTAGCATGATAAAGAAGATTCAAAGAGAGTGAGATGCCAGCTCCTTTCATTCAGTCAGTAGCTTCAAACATTTCTGGTATATGAAAAACATGTTTTTCAATGGCAAAAATCAATGAATATTGTAAATGCACAAACAGTAATATCTCCACATTGCAAGGTGCAATTCTGAAATTTTTTGCTTTTTCCTGTTAATCCTAGCATGATAAAGAAGATTCAAAGAGAGTGAGATGCCAGCTCCTTTCATTCAGTCAGTAGCTTCAAACATTTCTGGTATATGAAAAACATGTTTTTCAATGGCAAAAATCAATGAATATTGTAAATGCACAAACAGTAATATCTCCACATTGCAAGGTGCAATTCTGAAATTTTTTGCTTTTTCCTGCTAATCCTAGCATGATAAAGAAGATTCAAAGAGAGTGAGATGCCAGCTCCTTTCATTCAGTCAGTAGCTTCAAACATTTCTGGTATATGAAAAACATGTTTTTCAATGGCAAAAATCAATGAATATTGTAAATGCACAAACAGTAATATCTCCACATTGCACGGTGCAATTCTGAAATTTTTAGCTTTTTCCTGTTAATCCTAGCATGATAAAGAAGATTCAAAGAGAGTGAGATGCCAGCTCCTTTCATTCAGTCAGTAGCTTCAAACATTTCTGGTATATGAAAAACATGTTTTTCAATGGCAAAAATCAATGAATATTGTAAATGCACAAACAGTAATATCTCCACATTGCAAGGTGCAATTCTGAAATTGTTTGCTTTTTCCTGCTAATCCTAGCATGATAAAGAAGATTCAAAGAGTGAGATGCCAGCTCCTTTCATTCAGTCAGTAGCTTCAAACATTTCTGGTATATGAAAAACATGTTTTTCAATGGCAAAAATCAATGAATATTGTAAATGCACAAACAGTAATATCTCCACATTGCAAGGTGCAATTCTGAAATTTTTTGCTTTTTCCTGCTAATCCTAGCATGATAAAGAAGATTCAAAGAGAGTGAGATGCCAGCTCCTTTCATTCAGTCAGTAGCTTCAAACATTTCTGGACGTTTTTCAATGGCAAAAATCAATGAATATTGTAAATGCACAAACAGTAATATCTCCACATTGCAAGGTGCAATTCTGAAATTTTTTGCTTTTTCCTGCTAATCCTAGCATGATAAAGAAGATTCAAAGAGAGTGAGATGCCAGCTCCTTTCATTCAGTCAGTAGCTTCAAACATTTCTGGACGTTTTTCAATGGCAAAAATCAATGAATATTGTAAATGCACAAACAGTAATATCTCCACATTGCAAGGTGCAATTCTGAAATTTTTTGCTTTTTCCTGTTACTCCTAGCATGATAAAGAAGATTCAAAGAGAGTGAGATGCCAGCTCCTTTCATTCAGTCAGTAGCTTCAAACATTTCTGGTATATGAAAAACATGTTTTTCAATGGCAAAAATCAATGAATATTGTAAATGCACAAACAGTAATATCTCCACATTGCAAGGTGCAATTCTGAAATTTTTTGCTTTATCCTGCTAATCCTAGCATGATAAAGAAGATTCAAAGAGAGTGAGATGCCAGCTCCTTTCATTCAGTCAGTAGCTTCAAACATTTCTGGTATATGAAAAACATGTTTTTCAATGGCAAAAATCAATGAATATTGTAAATGCACAAACAGTAATATCTCCACATTGCAAGGTGCAATTCTGAAATTTTTTGCTTTTTCCTGTTAATCCTAGCATGATAAAGAAGATTCAAAGAGAGTGAGATGCCAGCTCCTTTCATTCAGTCAGTAGCTTCAAACATTTCTGGTATATGAAAAACATGTTTTTCAATGGCAAAAATCAATGAATATTGTAAATGCACAAACAGTAATATCTCCACATTGCAAGGTGCAATTCTGAAATTGTTTGCTTTTTCCTGCTAATCCTAGCATGATAAAGAAGATTCAAAGAGAGTGAGATGCCAGCTCCTTTCATTCAGTCAGTAGCTTCAAACATTTCTGGTATATGAAAAACGTTTTTCAATGGCAAAAATCAATGAATATTGTAAATGCACAAACAGTAATATCTCCACATTGCACGGTGCAATTCTGAAATTTTTAGCTTTTTCCTGTTAATCCTAGCATGATAAAGAAGATTCAAAGAGAGTGAGATGCCAGCTCCTTTCATTCAGTCAGTAGCTTCAAACATTTCTGGTATATGAAAAACATGTTTTTCAATGGCAAAAATCAATGAATATTGTAAATGCACAAACAGTAATATCTCCACATTGCACGGTGCAATTCTGAAATTTTTAGCTTTTTCCTGTTAATCCTAGCATGATAAAGAAGATTCAAAGAGAGTGAGATGCCAGCTCCTTTCATTCAGTCAGTAGCTTCAAACATTTCTGGTATATGAAAAACATGTTTTTCAATGGCAAAAATCAATGAATATTGTAAATGCACAAACAGTAATATCTCCACATTGCAAGGTGCAATTCTGAAATTGTTTGCTTTTTCCTGCTAATCCTAGCATGATAAAGAAGATTCAAAGAGTGAGATGCCAGCTCCTTTCATTCAGTCAGTAGCTTCAAACATTTCTGGTATATGAAAAACATGTTTTTCAATGGCAAAAATCAATGAATATTGTAAATGCACAAACAGTAATATCTCCACATTGCAAGGTGCAATTCTGAAATTTTTTGCTTTTTCCTGCTAATCCTAGCATGATAAAGAAGATTCAAAGAGAGTGAGATGCCAGCTCCTTTCATTCAGTCAGTAGCTTCAAACATTTCTGGACGTTTTTCAATGGCAAAAATCAATGAATATTGTAAATGCACAAACAGTAATATCTCCACATTGCAAGGTGCAATTCTGAAATTTTTTGCTTTTTCCTGCTAATCCTAGCATGATAAAGAAGATTCAAAGAGAGTGAGATGCCAGCTCCTTTCATTCAGTCAGTAGCTTCAAACATTTCTGGACGTTTTTCAATGGCAAAAATCAATGAATATTGTAAATGCACAAACAGTAATTTCTCCACATTGCAAGGTGCAATTCTGAAATTTTTTGCTTTTTCCTGTTAATCCTAGCATGATAAAGAAGATTCAAAGAGAGTGAGATGCCAGCTCCTTTCATTCAGTCAGTAGCTTCAAACATTTCTGGTATATGAAAAACATGTTTTTCAATGGCAAAAATCAATGAATATTGTAAATGCACAAACAGTAATATCTCCACATTGCAAGGTGCAATTCTGAAATTTTTTGCTTTATCCTGCTAATCCTAGCATGATAAAGAAGATTCAAAGAGAGTGAGATGCCAGCTCCTTTCATTCAGTCAGTAGCTTCAAACATTTCTGGTATATGAAAAACATGTTTTTCAATGGCAAAAATCAATGAATATTGTAAATGCACAAACAGTAATATCTCCACATTGCAAGGTGCAATTCTGAAATTTTTTGCTTTTTCCTGTTAATCCTAGCATGATAAAGAAGATTCAAAGAGAGTGAGATGCCAGCTCCTTTCATTCAGTCAGTAGCTTCAAACATTTCTGGTATATGAAAAACATGTTTTTCAATGGCAAAAATCAATGAATATTGTAAATGCACAAACAGTAATATCTCCACATTGCAAGGTGCAATTCTGAAATTGTTTGCTTTTTCCTGCTAATCCTAGCATGATAAAGAAGATTCAAAGAGAGTGAGATGCCAGCTCCTTTCATTCAGTCAGTAGCTTCAAACATTTCTGGTATATGAAAAACGTTTTTCAATGGCAAAAATCAATGAATATTGTAAATGCACAAACAGTAATATCTCCACATTGCACGGTGCAATTCTGAAATTTTTAGCTTTTTCCTGTTAATCCTAGCATGATAAAGAAGATTCAAAGAGAGTGAGATGCCAGCTCCTTTCATTCAGTCAGTAGCTTCAAACATTTCTGGTATATGAAAAACATGTTTTTCAATGGCAAAAATCAATGAATATTGTAAATGCACAAACAGTAATATCTCCACATTGCAAGGTGCAATTCTGAAATTTTTTGCTTTTTCCTGTTAATCCTAGCATGATAAAGAAGATTCAAAGAGAGTGAGATGCCAGCTCCTTTCATTCAGTCAGTAGCTTCAAACATTTCTGGTATATGAAAAACATGTTTTTCAATGGAAAAAATCAATGAATATTGTAAATGCACAAACAGTAATATCTCCACATTGCAAGGTGCAATTCTGAAATTTTTTGCTTTTTCCTGCTAATCCTAGCATGATAAAGAAGATTCAAAGAGAGTGAGATGCCAGCTCCTTTCATTCAGTCAGTAGCTTCAAACATTTCTGGACGTTTTTCAATGGCAAAAATCAATGAATATTGTAAATGCACAAACAGTAATATCTCCACATTGCAAGGTGCAATTCTGAAATTTTTTGCTTTTTCCTGCTAATCCTAGCATGATAAAGAAGATTCAAAGAGAGTGAGATGCCAGCTCCTTTCATTCAGTCAGTAGCTTCAAACATTTCTGGACGTTTTTCAATGGCAAAAATCAATGAATATTGTAAATGCACAAACAGTAATATCTCCACATTGCAAGGTGCAATTCTGAAATTTTTTGCTTTTTCCTGTTAATCCTAGCATGATAAAGAAGATTCAAAGAGAGTGAGATGCCAGCTCCTTTCATTCAGTCAGTAGCTTCAAACATTTCTGGTATATGAAAAACATGTTTTTCAATGGCAAAAATCAATGAATATTGTAAATGCACAAACAGTAATATCTCCACATTGCAAGGTGCAATTCTGAAATTTTTTGCTTTTTCCTGCTAATCCTAGCATGATAAAGAAGATTCAAAGAGAGTGAGATGCCAGCTCCTTTCATTCAGTCAGTAGCTTCAAACATTTCTGGACGTTTTTCAATGGCAAAAATCAATGAATATTGTAAATGCACAAACAGTAATATCTCCACATTGCAAGGTGCAATTCTGAAATTTTTTGCTTTTTCCTGCTAATCCTAGCATGATAAAGAAGATTCAAAGAGAGTGAGATGCCAGCTCCTTTCATTCAGTCAGTAGCTTCAAACATTTCTGGACGTTTTTCAATGGCAAAAATCAATGAATATTGTAAATGCACAAACAGTAATATCTCCACATTGCAAGGTGCAATTCTGAAATTTTTTGCTTTTTCCTGTTAATCCTAGCATGATAAAGAAGATTCAAAGAGAGTGAGATGCCAGCTCCTTTCATTCAGTCAGTAGCTTCAAACATTTCTGGTATATGAAAAACATGTTTTTCAATGGCAAAAATCAATGAATATTGTAAATGCACAAACAGTAATATCTCCACATTGCAAGGTGCAATTCTGAAATTTTTTGCTTTTTCCTGTTAATCCTAGCATGATAAAGAAGATTCAAAGAGAGTGAGATGCCAGCTCCTTTCATTCAGTCAGTAGCTTCAAACATTTCTGGTATATGAAAAACATGTTTTTCAATGGCAAAAATCAATGAATATTGTAAATGCACAAACAGTAATATCTCCACATTGCAAGGTGCAATTCTGAAATTTTTTGCTTTTTCCTGTTAATCCTAGCATGATAAAGAAGATTCAAAGAGAGTGAGATGCCAGCTCCTTTCATTCAGTCAGTAGCTTCAAACATTTCTGGTATATGAAAAACATGTTTTTCAATGGCAAAAATCAATGAATATTGTAAATGCACAAACAGTAATATCTCCACATTGCAAGGTGCAATTCTGAAATTGTTTGCTTTTTCCTGCTAATCCTAGCATGATAAAGAAGATTCAAAGAGTGAGATGCCAGCTCCTTTCATTCAGTCAGTAGCTTCAAACATTTCTGGTATATGAAAAACATGTTTTTCAATGGCAAAAATCAATGAATATTGTAAATGCACAAACAGTAATATCTCCACATTGCACGGTGCAATTCTGAAATTTTTAGCTTTTTCCTGTTAATCCTAGCATGATAAAGAAGATTCAAAGAGAGTGAGATGCCAGCTCCTTTCATTCAGTCAGTAGCTTCAAACATTTCTGGTATATGAAAAACATGTTTTTCAATGGCAAAAATCAATGAATATTGTAAATGCACAAACAGTAATATCTCCACATTGCAAGGTGCAATTCTGAAATTTTTTGCTTTTTCCTGTTAATCCTAGCATGATAAAGAAGATTCAAAGAGAGTGAGATGCCAGCTCCTTTCATTCAGTCAGTAGCTTCAAACATTTCTGGTATATGAAAAACATGTTTTTCAATGGCAAAAATCAATGAATATTGTAAATGCACAAACAGTAATATCTCCACATTGCAAGGTGCAATTCTGAAATTTTTTGCTTTTTCCTGCTAATCCTAGCATGATAAAGAAGATTCAAAGAGAGTGAGATGCCAGCTCCTTTCATTCAGTCAGTAGCTTCAAACATTTCTGGTATATGAAAAACATGTTTTTCAATGGCAAAAATCAATGAATATTGTAAATGCACAAACAGTAATATCTCCACATTGCACGGTGCAATTCTGAAATTTTTAGCTTTTTCCTGTTAATCCTAGCATGATAAAGAAGATTCAAAGAGAGTGAGATGCCAGCTCCTTTCATTCAGTCAGTAGCTTCAAACATTTCTGGTATATGAAAAACATGTTTTTCAATGGCAAAAATCAATGAATATTGTAAATGCACAAACAGTAATATCTCCACATTGCACGGTGCAATTCTGAAATTTTTAGCTTTTTCCTGTTAATCCTAGCATGATAAAGAAGATTCAAAGAGAGTGAGATGCCAGCTCCTTTCATTCAGTCAGTAGCTTCAAACATTTCTGGTATATGAAAAACATGTTTTTCAATGGCAAAAATCAATGAATATTGTAAATGCACAAACAGTAATATCTCCACATTGCAAGGTGCAATTCTGAAATTGTTTGCTTTTTCCTGCTAATCCTAGCATGATAAAGAAGATTCAAAGAGTGAGATGCCAGCTCCTTTCATTCAGTCAGTAGCTTCAAACATTTCTGGTATATGAAAAACATGTTTTTCAATGGCAAAAATCAATGAATATTGTAAATGCACAAACAGTAATATCTCCACATTGCAAGGTGCAATTCTGAAATTTTTTGCTTTTTCCTGCTAATCCTAGCATGATAAAGAAGATTCAAAGAGAGTGAGATGCCAGCTCCTTTCATTCAGTCAGTAGCTTCAAACATTTCTGGACGTTTTTCAATGGCAAAAATCAATGAATATTGTAAATGCACAAACAGTAATATCTCCACATTGCAAGGTGCAATTCTGAAATTTTTTGCTTTTTCCTGCTAATCCTAGCATGATAAAGAAGATTCAAAGAGAGTGAGATGCCAGCTCCTTTCATTCAGTCAGTAGCTTCAAACATTTCTGGACGTTTTTCAATGGCAAAAATCAATGAATATTGTAAATGCACAAACAGTAATATCTCCACATTGCAAGGTGCAATTCTGAAATTTTTTGCTTTTTCCTGTTAATCCTAGCATGATAAAGAAGATTCAAAGAGAGTGAGATGCCAGCTCCTTTCATTCAGTCAGTAGCTTCAAACATTTCTGGTATATGAAAAACATGTTTTTCAATGGCAAAAATCAATGAATATTGTAAATGCACAAACAGTAATATCTCCACATTCCAAGGTGCAATTCTGAAATTTTTTGCTTTTTCCTGTTAATCCTAGCATGATAAAGAAGATTCAAAGAGAGTGAGATGCCAGCTCCTTTCATTCAGTCAGTAGCTTCAAACATTTCTGGTATATGAAAAACATGTTTTTCAATGGCAAAAATCAATGAATATTGTAAATGCACAAACAGTAATATCTCCACATTGCAAGGTGCAATTCTGAAATTTTTTGCTTTTTCCTGCTAATCCTAGCATGATAAAGAAGATTCAAAGAGAGTGAGATGCCAGCTCCTTTCATTCAGTCAGTAGCTTCAAACATTTCTGGTATATGAAAAACATGTTTTTCAATGGCAAAAATCAATGAATATTGTAAATGCACAAACAGTAATATCTCCACATTGCACGGTGCAATTCTGAAATTTTTAGATTTTTCCTGTTAATCCTAGCATGATAAAGAAGATTCAAAGAGAGTGAGATGCCAGCTCCTTTCATTCAGTCAGTAGCTTCAAACATTTCTGGTATATGAAAAACATGTTTTTCAATGGCAAAAATCAATGAATATTGTAAATGCACAAACAGTAATATCTCCACATTGCAAGGTGCAATTCTGAAATTGTTTGCTTTTTCCTGCTAATCCTAGCATGATAAAGAAGATTCAAAGAGAGTGAGATGCCAGCTCCTTTCATTCAGTCAGTAGCTTCAAACATTTCTGGACGTTTTTCAATGGCAAAAATCAATGAATATTGTAAATGCACAAACAGTAATATCTCCACATTGCAAGGTGCAATTCTGAAATTTTTTGCTTTTTCCTGTTAATCCTAGCATGATAAAGAAGATTCAAAGAGAGTGAGATGCCAGCTCCTTTCATTCAGTCAGTAGCTTCAAACATTTCTGGTATATGAAAAACATGTTTTTCAATGGCAAAAATCAATGAATATTGTAAATGCACAAACAGTAATATCTCCACATTGCAAGGTGCAATTCTGAAATTTTTTGCTTTTTCCTGTTAATCCTAGCATGATAAAGAAGATTCAAAGAGAGTGAGATGCCAGCTCCTTTCATTCAGTCAGTAGCTTCAAACATTTCTGGTATATGAAAAACATGTTTTTCAATGGCAAAAATCAATGAATATTGTAAATGCACAAACAGTAATATCTCCACATTGCAAGGTGCAATTCTGAAATTTTTTGCTTTTTCCTGCTAATCCTAGCATGATAAAGAAGATTCAAAGAGAGTGAGATGCCAGCTCCTTTCATTCAGTCAGTAGCTTCAAACATTTCTGGTATATGAAAAACATGTTTTTCAATGGCAAAAATCAATGAATATTGTAAATGCACAAACAGTAATATCTCCACATTGCACGGTGCAATTCTGAAATTTTTAGCTTTTTCCTGTTAATCCTAGCATGATAAAGAAGATTCAAAGAGAGTGAGATGCCAGCTCCTTTCATTCAGTCAGTAGCTTCAAACATTTCTGGTATATGAAAAACATGTTTTTCAATGGCAAAAATCAATGAATATTGTAAATGCACAAACAGTAATATCTCCACATTGCAAGGTGCAATTCTGAAATTGTTTGCTTTTTCCTGCTAATCCTAGCATGATAAAGAAGATTCAAAGAGTGAGATGCCAGCTCCTTTCATTCAGTCAGTAGCTTCAAACATTTCTGGTATATGAAAAACATGTTTTTCAATGGCAAAAATCAATGAATATTGTAAATGCACAAACAGTAATATCTCCACATTGCAAGGTGCAATTCTGAAATTTTTTGCTTTTTCCTGCTAATCCTAGCATGATAAAGAAGATTCAAAGAGAGTGAGATGCCAGCTCCTTTCATTCAGTCAGTAGCTTCAAACATTTCTGGACGTTTTTCAATGGCAAAAATCAATGAATATTGTAAATGCACAAACAGTAATATCTCCACATTGCAAGGTGCAATTCTGAAATTTTTTGCTTTTTCCTGCTAATCCTAGCATGATAAAGAAGATTCAAAGAGAGTGAGATGCCAGCTCCTTTCATTCAGTCAGTAGCTTCAAACATTTCTGGACGTTTTTCAATGGCAAAAATCAATGAATATTGTAAATGCACAAACAGTAATATCTCCACATTGCAAGGTGCAATTCTGAAATTTTTTGCTTTTTCCTGTTAATCCTAGCATGATAAAGAAGATTCAAAGAGAGTGAGATGCCAGCTCCTTTCATTCAGTCAGTAGCTTCAAACATTTCTGGTATATGAAAAACATGTTTTTCAATGGCAAAAATCAATGAATATTGTAAATGCACAAACAGTAATATCTCCACATTGCAAGGTGCAATTCTGAAATTTTTTGCTTTATCCTGCTAATCCT
>NW_027371582.1:0-25766 GCF_046119375.1 Phyllobates terribilis
CAAGGTGCAATTCTGAAATTTTTTCCTTTTTCCTGCTCCTCTCTTAGCATGATAAAGAAGATTCAAAGAGAGTGAGATGCCAGCTCCTTTCATTCAGTCAGTAGCTTCAATCATTTCTGGACGTTTTTCAATGGCAAAAATCATTGAATATTGTAAATGCACAACAGTAATTTCTCCGCATTGCAAGGTGCAATTCTGAAATTTTTTGCTTTTTCCTGCTCCTCTTAGCATGATAAAGAAGATTCAAAGAGAGTGAGATGCCAGCTCCTTTCATTCAGTCAGTAGCTTCAATCATTTCTGGTATATGAATAACATGATGTTTTTCAATGGCAAAAATCAATGAATATTGTAAATGCACAAACAGTAATTTCCTCCGCATTGCAAGGTGCAATTCTGAAATTTTTTGCTTTTTCCTGCTCCTCTTAGCATGATAAAGAAGATTCAAAGAGAGTGAGATGCCAGCTCCTTTCATTCAGTCAGTAGCTTCAATCATTTCTGGACGTTTTTCAATGGCAAAAATCAATGAATATTGTAAATGCACAAACAGTAATTTCTCCGCATTGCAAGGTGCAATTCTGAAATTTTTTGCTTTTCCTGCTCCTCTTAGCATGATAAACAAGATTCAAAGAGAGTGAGATACCAGCTCCTTTCATTCAGTCAGTAGCTTCAATCATTCTGGATGTTTTTCAATGGCAAAAATCAATGAATATTGTAAATGCACAAACAGTAATTTCTCCGCATTGCAAGGTGCAATTCTGAAATTTTTTGCTTTTTCCTGCTCCTCTTAGCATGATAAAGAAGATTCAAAGAGAGTGAGATGCCAGCTCCTTTCATTCAGTCAGTAGCTTCAAACATTTCTGGTATATGAATAACATGATGTTTTTCAATGGCAAAAATCAATGAATATTGTAAATGCACAAACAGTAATTTCTCCGCATTGCAAGGTGCAATTCTGAAATTTTTTGCTTTTTCCTGCTCCTCTTAGCATGATAAACAAGATTCAAAGAGAGTGAGATGCCAGCTCCTTTCATTCAGTCAGTAGCTTCAATCATTTCTGGACATTTTTCAATGGCAAAAATCAATGAATATTGTAAATGCACAAACAGTAATTTCTCCGCATTGCAAGGTGCAATTCTGAAATTTTTTGCTTTTTCCTGCTCCTCTTAGCATGATAAAGAAGATTCAAAGAGAGTGAGATGCCAGCTCCTTTCATTCAGTCAGTAGCTTCAAACATTTCTGGTATATGAATAACATGATGTTTTTCAATGGCAAAAATCAATGAATATTGTAAATGCACAAACAGTAATTTCTCCGCATTGCAAGGTGCAATTCTGAAATTTTTTGCTTTTTCCTGCTCCTCTTAGCATGATAAAGAAGATTCAAAGAGAGTGAGATGCCAGCTCCTTTCATTCAGTCAGTAGCTTCAATCATTTCTGGACGTTTTTCAATGGCAAAAATCAATGAATATTGTAAATGCACAAACAGTAATTTCTCCGCATTGCAAGGTGCAATTCTGAAATTTTTTGCTTTTTCCTGCTCCTCTTAGCATGATAAAGAAGACTCAAAGAGAGTGAGATGCCAGCTCCTTTCATTCAGTCAGTAGCTTCAAACATTTCTGGTATATGAATAACATGGTTTTTCAATGGCAAAAATCAATGAATATTGTAAATGCACAAACAGTAATTTCTCCGCATTGCAAGGTGCAATTCTGAAATTTTTTGCTTTTTCCTGCTCCTCTTAGCATGATAAAGAAGATTCAAAGAGAGTGAGAAGCCAGCTCCTTTCATTCAGTCAGTAGCTTCAATCATTTCTGGACGTTTTTCAATGGCAAAAATCAATGAATATTGTAAATGCACAAACTAATTTCTCCGCATTGCAAGTTGCAATTCTGAAATTTTTTGCTTTTTCCTGCTCCTCTTAGCATGATAAAGAAGATTCAAAGAGAGTGAGATGCCAGCTCCTTTCATTCAGTCAGTAGCTTCAATCATTTCTGGACGCTGGACGTTTTTCAATGGCAAAATTCAATGAATATTGTAAATGCACAAACAGTAATTTCTCCGCATTGCAAGTGCAATTCTGAAATTTTTTGCTTTTTCCTGCTCCTCTTAGCATGATAAACAAGATTCAAAGAGAGTGAGATGCCAGCTCCTTTCATTCAGTCAGTAGCTTCAATCATTTCTGGACGTTTTCAATGGCAAAAATCAATGAATATTGTAAATGCACAAACAGTAATTTCTCCGCATTGCAAGGTGCAATTCTGAAATTTTTTGCTTTTTCCTGCTCCTCTTAGCATGATAAAGAAGATTCAGAGAGAGTGAGATGCCAGCTCCTTTCATTCAGTCAGTAGCTACAATCATTTCTGGACGTTTTTCAATGGCAAAAATCAATGAATATTGTAAATGCACAAACAGTAATTTCTCCGCATTGCAAGGTGCAATTCTGAAATTTTTTGCTTTTTCCTGCTCCTCTTAGCATGATAAAGAAGATTCAAAGAGAGTGAGATGCCAGCTCCTTTCATTCAGTCAGTAGCTTCAAACATTTCTGGTATATGAATAACATGATGTTTTTCAATGGCAAAAATCAATGAATATTGTAAATGCACAAACAGTAATTTCTCCGCATTGCAAGGTGCAATTCTGAAATTTTTTGCTTTTTCCTGCTCCTCTTAGCATGATAAAGAAGATTCAAAGAGAGTGAGATGCCAGCTCCTTTCATTCAGTCAGTAGCTTCAATCATTTCTGGACGTTTTCAATGGCAAAAATCATTGAATATTGTAAATGCACAAACAGTAATTTCTCCGCATTGCAAGGTGCAATTCTGAAATTTTTTGCTTTTTCCTGCTCCTCTTAGCATGATAAAGAAGATTCAAAGAGAGTGAGATGCCAGCTCCTTTCATTCAGTCAGTAGCTTCAATCATTTCTGGAATATGAATAACATGATGTTTTTCAATGGCAAAAATCAATGAATATTGTAAATGCACAAACAGTAATTTCTCCGCATTGCAAGGTGCAATTCTGAAATTTTTTGCTTTTTCCTGCTCCTCTTAGCATGATAAAGAAGATTCAAAGAGAGTGAGATGCCAGCTCCTTTCATTCAGTCAGTAGCTTCAATCATTTCTGGACGTTTTCAATGGCAAAAATCATTGAATATTGTAAATGCACAAACAGTAATTTCTCCGCATTGCAAGGTGCAATTCTGTAAATTTTTTGCTTTTTCCTGCTCCTCTTAGCATGATAAACAAGATTCAAAGAGAGTGAGATGCCAGCTCCTTTCATTCAGTCAGTAGCTTCAATCATTTCTGGACGTTTTTCAATGGCAAAAATCAATGAATATTGTAAATGCACAAACAGTAATTTCTCCGCATTGCAAGGTGCAATTCTGAAATTTTTTGCTTTTTCCTGCTCCTCTTAGCATGATAAAGAAGATTCCAAAGAGAGTGAGATGCCAGCTCCTTTCATTCAGTCAGTAGCTTCAAACATTTCTGGTATATGAATAACATGATGTTTTTCAATGGCAAAAATCAATGAATATTGTAAATGCACAAACAGTAATTTCTCCGCATTGCAAGGTGCAATTCTGAAATTTTTTGCTTTTTCCTGCTCCTCTTAGCATGATAAAGAAGATTCAAAGAGAGTGAGATGCCAGCTCCTTTCATTCAGTCAGTAGCTTCAATCATTTCTGGACGTTTTTCAATGGCAAAAATCAATGAATATTGTAAATGCACAAACAGTAATTTCTCCGCATTGCAAGGTGCAATTCTGAAATTTTTGCTTTTTCCTGCTCCTCTTAGCATGATAAAGAAGATTCAAAGAGAGTGAGATGCCAGCTCCTTTCATTCAGTCAGTAGCTTCAAACATTTCTGGTATATGAATAACATGATGTTTTTCAATGGCAAAAATCAATGAATATTGTAAATGCACAAACAGTAATTTCTCCGCATTGCAAGGTGCAATTCTGAAATTTTTTGCTTTTTCTTGCTCCTCTTAGCATGATAAACAAGATTCAAAGAGAGTGAGATGCCAGCTCCTTTCATTCAGTCAGTAGCTTCAATCATTTCTGGACGTTTTTCAATGGCAAAATCAATGAATATTGTAAATGCACAAACAGTAATTTCTCCGCATTGCAAGGTGCAATTCTGAAATTTTTTGCTTTTTCTGCTCCTCTTAGCATGATAAAGAAGACTCAAAGAGAGTGAGATGCCAGCTCCTTTCATTCAGTCAGTAGCTTCAAACATTTCTGGTATATGAATAACATGTTTTTCAATGGCAAAAATCAATGAATATTGTAAATGCACAAACAGTAATTTCTCCGCATTGCAAGGTGCAATTCTGAAATTTTTTGCTTTTTCCTGCTCCTCTTAGCATGATAAAGAAGATTCAAAGAGAGTGAGATGCCAGCTCCTTTCATTCAGTCAGTAGCTTCAATCATTTCTGGACGTTTTTCAATGGCAAAAATCAATGAATATTGTAAATGCACAAACAGTAATTTCTCCGCATTGCAAGGTGCAATTCTGAAATTTTTTGCTTTTTCCTGCTCCTTTTAGCATGATAAACAAGATTCAAAGAGAGTGAGATGCCAGCTCCTTTCATTCAGTCAGTAGCTTCAATCATTTCTGGACGTTTTTCAATGGCAAAAATCATGAATATTGTAAATGCACAAACAGTAATTTCTCCGCATTGCAAGGTGCAATTCTGAAATTTTTTGCTTTTTCCTGCTCCTCTTAGCATGATAAAGATGATTCAGAGAGAGTGAGATGCCAGCTCCTTTCATTCAGTCAGTAGCTACAATCATTTCTGGACGTTTTTCAATGGCAAAAATCAATGAATATTGTAAATGCACAAACAGTAATTTCTCCGCATTGCAAGGTGCAATTCTGAAATTTTTTGCTTTTTCCTGCTCCTCTTAGCATGATAAAGAAGATTCAAAGAGAGTGAGATGCCAGCTCCTTTCATTCAGCAGTAGCTTCAATCATTTCTGGAATATGAATAACATGATGTTTTTCAATGGCAAAAATCAATGAATATTGTAAATGCACAAACAGTAATTTCTCCGCATTGCAAGGTGCAATTCTGAAATTTTTTGCTTTTTCCTGCTCCTCTTAGCATGATAAAGAAGATTCAAAGAGAGTGAGATGCCAGCTCCTTTCATTCAGTCAGTAGCTTCAATCATTTCTGGACGTTTTTCAATGGCAAAAATCATTGAATATTGTAAATGCACAAACAGTAATTTCTCCGCATTGCAAGGTGCAATTCTGAATTTTTTTGCTTTTTCCTGCTCCTCTTAGCATGATAAAGAAGATTCAAAGAGAGTGAGATGCCAGCTCCTTTCATTCAGTCAGTAGCTTCAATCATTTCTGGACGTTTTTCAATGGCAAAAATCATTGAATATTGTAAATGCACAAACAGTAATTTCTCCGCATTGCAAGGTGCAATTCTGAAATTTTTTGCTTTTTCCTGCTCCTCTTAGCATGATAAAGAAGATTCAAAGAGAGTGAGATGCCAGCTCCTTTCATTCAGTCAGTAGCTTCAATCATTTCTGGTATATGAATAACATGATGTTTTTCAATGGCAAAAATCAATGAATATTGTAAAAGCACAAACAGTAATTTCTCCGCATTGCAAGGTGCAATTCTGAAATTTTTTGCTTTTTCCTGCTCCTCTTAGCATGATAAAGAAGATTCAAAGAGAGTGAGATGCCAGCTCCTTTCATTCAGTCAGTAGCTTCAATCATTTCTGGACGTTTTTCAATGGCAAAAATCAATGAATATTGTAAATGCACAAACAGTAATTTCTCCGCATTGCAAGGTGCAATTCTGAAATTTTTTGCTTTTTCCTGCTCCTCTTAGCATGATAAAGAAGATTCAAAGAGAGTGAGATGCCAGCTCCTTTCATTCAGTCAGTAGCTTTAATCATTTCTGGACGTTTTTCAATGGCAAAAATCAATGAATATTGTAAATGCACAAACAGTAATTTCTCCGCATTGCAAGGTGCAATTCTGAAATTTTTTGCTTTTTCCTGCTCCTCTTAGCATGATAAACAAGATTCAAAGAGAGTGAGATGCCAGCTCCTTTCATTCAGTCAGTAGCTTCAATCATTTCTGGACGTTTTTCAATGGCAAAAATCAATGAATATTGTAAATGCACAAACAGTAATTTCTCCGCATTGCAAGGTGCAATTCTGAAATTTTTTGCTTTTTCCTGCTCCTCTTAGCATGATAAAGAAGATTCAGAGAGAGTGAGATGCCAGCTCCTTTCATTCAGTCAGTAGCTACAATCATTTCTGGACGTTTTTCAATGGCAAAAATCAATGAATATTGTAAATGCACAAACAGTAATTTCTCCGCATTGCAAGGTGCAATTCTGAAATTTTTTGCTTTTTCCTGCTCCTCTTAGCATGATAAAGAAGATTCAAAGAGAGTGAGATGCCAGCTCCTTTCATTCAGTCAGTAGCTTCAATCATTTCTGGACGTTTTTCAATGGCAAAAATCATTGAATATTGTAAATGCACAAACAGTAATTTCTCCGCATTGCAAGGTGCAATTCTGAAATTTTTTGCTTTTTCCTGCTCCTCTTAGCATGATAAAGAAGATTCAAAGAGAGTGAGATGCCAGCTCCTTTCATTCAGTCAGTAGCTTTAATCATTTCTGGACGTTTTTCAATGGCAAAAATCAATGAATATTGTAAATGCACAAACAGTAATTTCTCCGCATTGCAAGGTGCAATTCTGAAATTTTTTGCTTTTTCCTGCTCCTCTTAGCATGATAAACAAGATTCAAAGAGAGTGAGATGCCAGCTCCTTTCATTCAGTCAGTAGCTTCAATCATTTCTGGACGTTTTTCAATGGCAAAAATCAATGAATATTGTAAATGCACAAACAGTAATTTCTCCGCATTGCAAGGTGCAATTCTGAAATTTTTTGCTTTTTCCTGCTCCTCTTAGCATGATAAAGAAGATTCAGAGAGAGTGAGATGCCAGCTCCTTTCATTCAGTCAGTAGCTACAATCATTTCTGGACGTTTTTCAATGGCAAAAATCAATGAATATTGTAAATGCACAAACAGTAATTTCTCCGCATTGCAAGGTGCAATTCTGAAATTTTTTGCTTTTTCCTGCTCCTCTTAGCATGATAAAGAAGATTCAAAGAGAGTGAGATGCCAGCTCCTTTCATTCAGTCAGTAGCTTCAATCATTTCTGGACGTTTTTCAATGGCAAAAATCATTGAATATTGTAAATGCACAAACAGTAATTTCTCCGCATTGCAAGGTGCAATTCTGAAATTTTTTGCTTTTTCCTGCTCCTCTTAGCATGATAAAGAAGATTCAAAGAGAGTGAGATGCCAGCTCCTTTCATTCAGTCAGTAGCTTCAAACATTTCTGGTATATGAATAACATGATGTTTTTCAATGGCAAAAATCAATGAATATTGTAAATGCACAAACAGTAATTTCTCCGCATTGCAAGGTGCAATTCTGAAATTTTTTGCTTTTTCCTGCTCCTCTTAGCATGATAAAGAAGATTCAAAGAGAGTGAGATGCCAGCTCCTTTCATTCAGTCAGTAGCTTCAATCATTTCTGGACGTTTTTCAATGGCAAAAATCAATGAATATTGTAAATGCACAAACAGTAATTTCTCCGCATTGCAAGGTGCAATTCTGAAATTTTTTGCTTTTTCCTGCTCCTCTTAGCATGATAAACAAGATTCAAAGAGAGTGAGATGCCAGCTCCTTTCATTCAGTCAGTAGCTTCAATCATTTCTGGACGTTTTTCAATGGCAAAAATCAATGAATATTGTAAATGCACAAACAGTAATTTCTCCGCATTGCAAGGTGCAATTCTGAAATTTTTTGCTTTTTCCTGCTCCTCTTAGCATGATAAAGAAGATTCAGAGAGAGTGAGATGCCAGCTCCTTTCATTCAGTCAGTAGCTACAATCATTTCTGGACGTTTTTCAATGGCAAAAATCAATGAATATTGTAAATGCACAAACAGTAATTTCTCCGCATTGCAAGGTGCAATTCTGAAATTTTTTGCTTTTTCCTGCTCCTCTTAGCATGATAAAGAAGATTCAAAGAGAGTGAGATGCCAGCTCCTTTCTTTCAGTCAGTAGCTTCAATCATTTCTGGACGTTTTTCAATGGCAAAAATCATTGAATATTGTAAATGCACAAACAGTAATTTCTCCGCATTGCAAGGTGCAATTCTGAAATTTTTTGCTTTTTCCTGCTCCTCTTAGCATGATAAAGAAGATTCAAAGAGAGTGAGATGCCAGCTCCTTTCATTCAGTCAGTAGCTTCAATCATTTCTGGAATATGAATAACATGATGTTTTTCAATGGCAAAAATCAATGAATATTGTAAATGCACAAACAGTAATTTCTGCGCATTGCAAGGTGCAATTCTGAAATTTTTTGCTTTTTCCTGCTCCTCTTAGCATGATAAAGAAGATTCAAAGAGAGTGAGATGCCAGCTCCTTTCATTCAGTCAGTAGCTTCAATCATTTCTGGACGTTTTTCAATGGCAAAAATCATTGAATATTGTAAATGCACAAACAGTAATTTCTCCGCATTGCAAGGTGCAATTCTGAAATTTTTTGCTTTTTCCTGCTCCTCTTAGCATGATAAAGAAGATTCAAAGAGAGTGAGATGCCAGCTCCTTTCATTCAGTCAGTAGCTTCAATCATTTCTGGACGTTTTTCAATGGCAAAAATCATTGAATATTGTAAATGCACAAACAGTAATTTCTCCGCATTGCAAGGTGCAATTCTGAAATTTTTTGCTTTTTCCTGCTCCTCTTAGCATGATAAAGAAGATTCAAAGAGAGTGAGATGCCAGCTCCTTTCATTCAGTCAGTAGCTTCAATCATTTCTGGAATATGAATAACATGATGTTTTTCAATGGCAAAAATCAATGAATATTGTAAATGCACAAACAGTAATTTCTCCGCATTGCAAGGTGCAATTCTGAAATTTTTTGCTTTTTCCTGCTCCTCTTAGCATGATAAAGAAGATTCAAAGAGAGTGAGATGCCAGCTCCTTTCATTCAGTCAGTAGCTTCAATCATTTCTGGACGTTTTTCAATGGCAAAAATCATTGAATATTGTAAATGCACAAACAGTAATTTCTCCGCATTGCAAGGTGCAATTCTGAAATTTTTTGCTTTTTCCTGCTCCTCTTAGCATGATAAAGAAGATTCAAAGAGAGTGAGATGCCAGCTCCTTTCATTCAGTCAGTAGCTTCAATCATTTCTGGTATATGAATAACATGATGTTTTTCAATGGCAAAAATCAATGAATATTGTAAATGCACAAACAGTAATTTCTCCGCATTGCAAGGTGCAATTCTGAAATTTTTTGCTTTTTCCTGCTCCTCTTAGCATGATAAAGAAGATTCAAAGAGAGTGAGATGCCAGCTCCTTTCATTCAGTCAGTAGCTTCAATCATTTCTGGACGTTTTTCAATGGCAAAAATCATTGAATATTGTAAATGCACAAACAGTAATTTCTCCGCATTGCAAGGTGCAATTCTGAAATTTTTTGCTTTTTCCTGCTCCTCTTAGCATGATAAAGAAGATTCAAAGAGAGTGAGATGCCAGCTCCTTTCATTCAGTCAGTAGCTTCAATCATTTCTGGTATATGAATAACATGATGTTTTTCAATGGCAAAAATCAATGAATATTGTAAAAGCACAAACAGTAATTTCTCCGCATTGCAAGGTGCAATTCTGAAATTTTTTGCTTTTTCCTGCTCCTCTTAGCATGATAAAGAAGATTCAAAGAGAGTGAGATGCCAGCTCCTTTCATTCAGTCAGTAGCTTCAATCATTTCTGGACGTTTTTCAATGGCAAAAATCAATGAATATTGTAAATGCACAAACAGTAATTTCTCCGCATTGCAAGGTGCAATTCTGAATTTTTTTGCTTTTTCCTGCTCCTCTTAGCATGATAAACAAGATTCAAAGAGAGTGAGATGCCAGCTCCTTTCATTCAGTCAGTAGCTTCAATCATTTCTGGACGTTTTTCAATGGCAAAAATCAATGAATATTGTAAATGCACAAACAGTAATTTCTCCGCATTGCAAGGTGCAATTCTGAAATTTTTTGCTTTTTCCTGCTCCTCTTAGCATGATAAAGAAGATTCAAAGAGAGTGAGATGCCAGCTCCTTTCATTCAGTCAGTAGCTTCAAACATTTCTGGTATATGAATAACATGATGTTTTTCAATGGCAAAAATCAATGAATATTGTAAATGCACAAACAGTAATTTCTCCGCATTGCAAGGTGCAATTCTGAAATTTTTTGCTTTTTCCTGCTCCTCTTAGCATGATAAAGAAGATTCAAAGAGAGTGAGATGCCAGCTCCTTTCATTCAGTCAGTAGCTTCAATCATTTCTGGACATTTTTCAATGGCAAAAATCAATGAATATTGTAAATGCACAAACAGTAATTTCTCCGCATTGCAAGGTGCAATTCTGAAATTTTTTGCTTTTTCCTGCTCCTCTTAGCATGATAAAGAAGATTCAAAGAGAGTGAGATGCCAGCTCCTTTCATTCAGTCAGTAGCTTCAAACATTTCTGGTATATGAATAACATTATGTTTTTCAATGGCAAAAATCAATGAATATTGTAAATGCACAAACAGTAATTTCTCCGCATTGCAAGGTGCAATTCTGAAATTTTTTGCTTTTTCCTGCTCCTCTTAGCATGATAAAGAAGATTCAAAGAGAGTGAGATGCCAGCTCCTTTCATTCAGTCAGTAGCTTCAAACATTTCTGGTATATGAATAACATGATGTTTTTCAATGGCAAAAATCAATGAATATTGTAAATGCACAAACAGTAATTTCTCCGCATTGCAAGGTGCAATTCTGAAATTTTTTGCTTTTTCCTGCTCCTCTTAGCTTGATAAAGAAGATTCAAAGAGAGTGAGATGCCAGCTCCTTTCATTCAGTCAGTAGCTTCAATCATTTCTGGACGTTTTTCAATGGCAAAAATCATTGAATATTGTAAATGCACAAACAGTAATTTCTCCGCATTGCAAGGTGCAATTCTGAAATTTTTTGCTTTTTCCTGCTCCTCTTAGCATGATAAAGAAGATTCAAAGAGAGTGAGATGCCAGCTCCTTTCATTCAGTCAGTAGCTTCAATCATTTCTGGAATATGAATAACATGATGTTTTTCAATGGCAAAAATCAATGAATATTGTAAATGCACAAACAGTAATTTCTCCGCATTGCAAGGTGCAATTCTGAAATTTTTTGCTTTTTCCTGCTCCTCTTAGCATGATAAAGAAGATTCAAAGAGAGTGAGATGCCAGCTCCTTTCATTCAGTCAGTAGCTTCAATCATTTCTGGACGTTTTTCAATGGCAAAAATCATTGAATATTGTAAATGCACAAACAGTAATTTCTCCGCATTGCAAGGTGCAATTCTGAAATCAATCATTTCTGGACGTTTTTCAATGGCAAAAATCATTGAATATTGTAAATGCACAAACAGTAATTTCTCCGCATCAGATAGTAGCTTCAATCATTTCTGGTATAGATAACATGATGTTTTTCAATGGCAAAAATCATTGAATATTGTAAATGCACAAACAGTAATTTCTCCGCATTGCAAGGTGCAATTCTGAAATTTTTTGCTTTTTCCTGCTCCTCTTAGCATGATAAAGAAGATTCAAAGAGAGTGAGATGCCAGCTCCTTTCATTCAGTCAGTAGCTTCAATCATTTCTGGACGTTTTTCAATGGCAAAAATCATTGAATATTGTAAATGCACAAACAGTAATTTCTCCGCATTGCAAGGTGCAATTCTGAAATTTTTTGCTTTTTCCTGCTCCTCTTAGCATGATAAAGAAGATTCAAAGAGAGTGAGATGCCAGCTCCTTTCATTCAGTCAGTAGCTTCAATCATTTCTGGACGTTTTTCAATGGCAAAAATCAATGAATATTGTAAATGCACAAACAGTAATTTCTCCGCATTGCAAGGTGCAATTCTGAAATTTTTTGCTTTTTCCTGCTCCTCTTAGCATGATAAACAAGATTCAAAGAGAGTGAGATGCCAGCTCCTTTCATTCAGTCAGTAGCTTCAATCATTTCTGGACGTTTTTCAATGGCAAAAATCAATGAATATTGTAAATGCACAAACAGTAATTTCTCCGCATTGCAAGGTGCAATTCTGAAATTTTTTGCTTTTTCCTGCTCCTCTTAGCATGATAAACAAGATTCAAAGAGAGTGAGATGCCAGCTCCTTTCATTCAGTCAGTAGCTTCAATCATTTCTGGACGTTTTTCAATGGCAAAAATCAATGAATATTGTAAATGCACAAACAGTAATTTCTCCGCATTGCAAGGTGCAATTCTGAAATTTTTTGCTTTTTCCTGCTCCTCTTAGCATGATAAAGAAGATTCAGAGAGAGTGAGATGCCAGCTCCTTTCATTCAGTCAGTAGCTACAATCATTTCTGGACGTTTTTCAATGGCAAAAATCAATGAATATTGTAAATGCACAAACAGTAATTTCTCCGCATTGCAAGGTGCAATTCTGAAATTTTTTGCTTTTTCCTGCTCCTCTTAGCATGATAAAGAAGATTCAAAGAGAGTGAGATGCCAGCTCCTTTCTTTCAGTCAGTAGCTTCAATCATTTCTGGACGTTTTTCAATGGCAAAAATCATTGAATATTGTAAATGCACAAACAGTAATTTCTCCGCATTGCAAGGTGCAATTCTGAAATTTTTTGCTTTTTCCTGCTCCTCTTAGCATGATAAAGAAGATTCAAAGAGAGTGAGATGCCAGCTCCTTTCATTCAGTCAGTAGCTTCAATCATTTCTGGAATATGAATAACATGATGTTTTTCAATGGCAAAAATCAATGAATATTGTAAATGCACAAACAGTAATTTCTGCGCATTGCAAGGTGCAATTCTGAAATTTTTTGCTTTTTCCTGCTCCTCTTAGCATGATAAAGAAGATTCAAAGAGAGTGAGATGCCAGCTCCTTTCATTCAGTCAGTAGCTTCAATCATTTCTGGACGTTTTTCAATGGCAAAAATCATTGAATATTGTAAATGCACAAACAGTAATTTCTCCGCATTGCAAGGTGCAATTCTGAAATTTTTTGCTTTTTCCTGCTCCTCTTAGCATGATAAAGAAGATTCAAAGAGAGTGAGATGCCAGCTCCTTTCATTCAGTCAGTAGCTTCAATCATTTCTGGAATATGAATAACATGATGTTTTTCAATGGCAAAAATCAATGAATATTATAAATGCACAAACAGTAATTTCTCCGCATTGCAAGGTGCAATTCTGAAATTTTTTGCTTTTTCCTGCTCCTCTTAGCATGATAAAGAAGATTCAAAGAGAGTGAGATGCCAGCTCCTTTCATTCAGTCAGTAGCTTCAATCATTTCTGGACGTTTTTCAATGGCAAAAATCATTGAATATTGTAAATGCACAAACAGTAATTTCTCCGCATTGCAAGGTGCAATTCTGAAATTTTTTGCTTTTTCCTGCTCCTCTTAGCATGATAAAGAAGATTCAAAGAGAGTGAGATGCCAGCTCCTTTCATTCAGTCAGTAGCTTCAATCATTTCTGGTATATGAATAACATGATGTTTTTCAATGGCAAAAATCAATGAATATTGTAAATGCACAAACAGTAATTTCTCCGCATTGCAAGGTGCAATTCTGAAATTTTTTGCTTTTTCCTGCTCCTCTTAGCATGATAAAGAAGATTCAAAGAGAGTGAGATGCCAGCTCCTTTCATTCAGTCAGTAGCTTCAATCATTTCTGGACGTTTTTCAATGGCAAAAATCATTGAATATTGTAAATGCACAAACAGTAATTTCTCCGCATTGCAAGGTGCAATTCTGAAATTTTTTGCTTTTTTCTGCTCCTCTTAGCATGATAAAGAAGATTCAAAGAGAGTGAGATGCCAGCTCCTTTCATTCAGTCAGTAGCTTCAATCATTTCTGGTATATGAATAACATGATGTTTTTCAATGGCAAAAATCAATGAATATTGTAAAAGCACAAACAGTAATTTCTCCGCATTGCAAGGTGCAATTCTGAAATTTTTTGCTTTTTCCTGCTCCTCTTAGCATGATAAAGAAGATTCAAAGAGAGTGAGATGCCAGCTCCTTTCATTCAGTCAGTAGCTTCAATCATTTCTGGACGTTTTTCAATGGCAAAAATCAATGAATATTGTAAATGCACAAACAGTAATTTCTCCGCATTGCAAGGTGCAATTCTGAATTTTTTTGCTTTTTCCTGCTCCTCTTAGCATGATAAACAAGATTCAAAGAGAGTGAGATGCCAGCTCCTTTCATTCAGTCAGTAGCTTCAATCATTTCTGGACGTTTTTCAATGGCAAAAATCAATGAATATTGTAAATGCACAAACAGTAATTTCTCCGCATTGCAAGGTGCAATTCTGAAATTTTTTGCTTTTTCCTGCTCCTCTTAGCATGATAAAGAAGATTCAAAGAGAGTGAGATGCCAGCTCCTTTCATTCAGTCAGTAGCTTCAAACATTTCTGGTATATGAATAACATGATGTTTTTCAATGGCAAAAATCAATGAATATTGTAAATGCACAAACAGTAATTTCTCCGCATTGCAAGGTGCAATTCTGAAATTTTTTGCTTTTTCCTGCTCCTCTTAGCATGATAAAGAAGATTCAAAGAGAGTGAGATGCCAGCTCCTTTCATTCAGTCAGTAGCTTCAATCATTTCTGGACATTTTTCAATGGCAAAAATCAATGAATATTGTAAATGCACAAACAGTAATTTCTCCGCATTGCAAGGTGCAATTCTGAAATTTTTTGCTTTTTCCTGCTCCTCTTAGCATGATAAAGAAGATTCAAAGAGAGTGAGATGCCAGCTCCTTTCATTCAGTCAGTAGCTTCAAACATTTCTGGTATATGAATAACATTATGTTTTTCAATGGCAAAAATCAATGAATATTGTAAATGCACAAACAGTAATTTCTCCGCATTGCAAGGTGCAATTCTGAAATTTTTTGCTTTTTCCTGCTCCTCTTAGCATGATAAAGAAGATTCAAAGAGAGTGAGATGCCAGCTCCTTTCATTCAGTCAGTAGCTTCAAACATTTCTGGTATATGAATAACATGATGTTTTTCAATGGCAAAAATCAATGAATATTGTAAATGCACAAACAGTAATTTCTCCGCATTGCAAGGTGCAATTCTGAAATTTTTTGCTTTTTCCTGCTCCTCTTAGCTTGATAAAGAAGATTCAAAGAGAGTGAGATGCCAGCTCCTTTCATTCAGTCAGTAGCTTCAATCATTTCTGGACGTTTTTCAATGGCAAAAATCATTGAATATTGTAAATGCACAAACAGTAATTTCTCCGCATTGCAAGGTGCAATTCTGAAATTTTTTGCTTTTTCCTGCTCCTCTTAGCATGATAAAGAAGATTCAAAGAGAGTGAGATGCCAGCTCCTTTCATTCAGTCAGTAGCTTCAATCATTTCTGGAATATGAATAACATGATGTTTTTCAATGGCAAAAATCAATGAATATTGTAAATGCACAAACAGTAATTTCTCCGCATTGCAAGGTGCAATTCTGAAATTTTTTGCTTTTTCCTGCTCCTCTTAGCATGATAAAGAAGATTCAAAGAGAGTGAGATGCCAGCTCCTTTCATTCAGTCAGTAGCTTCAATCATTTCTGGACGTTTTTCAATGGCAAAAATCATTGAATATTGTAAATGCACAAACAGTAATTTCTCCGCATTGCAAGGTGCAATTCTGAAATTTTTTGCTTTTTCCTGCTCCTCTTAGCATGATAAAGAAGATTCAAAGAGAGTGAGATGCCAGCTCCTTTCATTCAGTCAGTAGCTTCAATCATTTCTGGTATATGAATAACATGATGTTTTTCAATGGCAAAAATCAATGAATATTGTAAATGCACAAACAGTAATTTCTCCGCATTGCAAGGTGCAATTCTGAAATTTTTTGCTTTTTCCTGCTCCTCTTAGCATGATAAAGAAGATTCAAAGAGAGTGAGATGCCAGCTCCTTTCATTCAGTCAGTAGCTTCAATCATTTCTGGACGTTTTTCAATGGCAAAAATCATTGAATATTGTAAATGCACAAACAGTAATTTCTCCGCATTGCAAGGTGCAATTCTGAAATTTTTTGCTTTTTCCTGCTCCTCTTAGCATGATAAAGAAGATTCAAAGAGAGTGAGATGCCAGCTCCTTTCATTCAGTCAGTAGCTTCAATCATTTCTGGACGTTTTTCAATGGCAAAAATCAATGAATATTGTAAATGCACAAACAGTAATTTCTCCGCATTGCAAGGTGCAATTCTGAAATTTTTTGCTTTTTCCTGCTCCTCTTAGCATGATAAACAAGATTCAAAGAGAGTGAGATGCCAGCTCCTTTCATTCAGTCAGTAGCTTCAATCATTTCTGGACGTTTTTCAATGGCAAAAATCAATGAATATTGTAAATGCACAAACAGTAATTTCTCCGCATTGCAAGGTGCAATTCTGAAATTTTTTGCTTTTTCCTGCTCCTCTTAGCATGATAAAGAAGATTCAAAGAGAGTGAGATGCCAGCTCCTTTCATTCAGTCAGTAGCTTCAATCATTTCTGGACGTTTTTCAATGTTGTAAATGCACAAACAGTAATTTCTCCGCATTGCAAGGTGCAATTCTGAAATTTTTTGCTTTTTCCTGCTCCTCTTAGCATGATAAAGAAGATTCAAAGAGAGTGAGATGCCAGCTCCTTTCATTCAGTCAGTAGCTTCAATCATTTCTGGAATATGAATAACATGATGTTTTTCAATGGCAAAAATCAATGAATATTGTAAATGCACAAACAGTAATTTCTCCGCATTGCAAGGTGCAATTCTGAAATTTTTTGCTTTTTCCTGCTCCTCTTAGCATGATAAAGAAGATTCAAAGAGAGTGAGATGCCAGCTCCTTTCATTCAGTCAGTAGCTTCAATCATTTCTGGACATTTTTCAATGGCAAAAATCAATGAATATTGTAAATGCACAAACAGTAATTTCTCCGCATTGCAAGGTGCAATTCTGAAATTTTTTGCTTTTTCCTGCTCCTCTTAGCATGATAAAGAAGATTCAAAGAGAGTGAGATGCCAGCTCCTTTCATTCAGTCAGTAGCTTCAAACATTTCTGGTATATGAATAACATGATGTTTTTCAATGGCAAAAATCAATGAATATTGTAAATGCACAAACAGTAATTTCTCCGCATTGCAAGGTGCAATTCTGAAATTTTTTGCTTTTTCCTGCTCCTCTTAGCATGATAAAGAAGATTCAAAGAGAGTGAGATGCCAGCTCCTTTCATTCAGTCAGTAGCTTCAATCATTTCTGGACGTTTTTCAATGGCAAAAATCAATGAATATTGTAAATGCACAAACAGTAATTTCTCCGCATTGCAAGGTGCAATTCTGAAATTTTTTGCTTTTTCCTGCTCCTCTTAGCATGATAAACAAGATTCAAAGAGAGTGAGATGCCAGCTCCTTTCATTCAGTCAGTAGCTTCAATCATTTCTGGACGTTTTTCAATGGCAAAAATCAATGAATATTGTAAATGCACAAACAGTAATTTCTCCGCATTGCAAGGTGCAATTCTGAAATTTTTTGCTTTTTTCTGCTCCTCTTAGCATGATAAAGAAGACGCAAAGAGAGTGAGATGCCAGCTCCTTTCATTCAGTCAGTAGCTTCAAACATTTCTGGTATATGAATAACATGATGTTTTTCAATGGCAAAAATCAATGAATATTGTAAATGCACAAACAGTAATTTCTCCGCATTGCAAGGTGCAATTCTGAAATTTTTTACTTTTTCCTGCTCCTCTTAGCATGATAAAGAAGATTCAAAGAGAGTGAGATGCCAGCTCCTTTCATTCAGTCAGTAGCTTCAATCATTTCTGGACGTTTTTCAATGGCAAAAATCAATGAATATTGTAAATGCACAAACAGTAATTTCTCCGCATTGCAAGGTGCAATTCTGAAATTTTTTGCTTTTTCCTGCTCCTCTTAGCATGATAAACAAGATTCAAAGAGAGTGAGATGCCAGCTCCTTTCATTCAGTCAGTAGCTTCAATCATTTCTGGACGTTTTTCAATGGCAAAAATCAATGAATATTGTAAATGCACAAACAGTAATTTCTCCGCATTGCAAGGTGCAATTCTGAAATTTTTTGCTTTTTCCTGCTCCTCTTAGCATGATAAAGAAGATTCAGAGAGAGTGAGATGCCAGCTCCTTTCATTCAGTCAGTAGCTACAATCATTTCTGGACGTTTTTCAATGGCAAAAATCAATGAATATTGTAAATGCACAAACAGTAATTTCTCCGCATTGCAAGGTGCAATTCTGAAATTTTTTGCTTTTTCCTGCTCCTCTTAGCATGATAAAGAAGATTCAAAGAGAGTGAGATGCCAGCTCCTTTCATTCAGTCAGTAGCTTCAATCATTTCTGGACGTTTTTCAATGGCAAAAATCATTGAATATTGTAAATGCACAAACAGTAATTTCTCCGCATTGCAAGGTGCAATTCTGAAATTTTTTGCTTTTTCCTGCTCCTCTTAGCATGATAAAGAAGATTCAAAGAGAGTGAGATGCCAGCTCCTTTCATTCAGTCAGTAGCTTCAATCATTTCTGGTATATGAATAACATGATGTTTTTCAATGGCAAAAATCAATGAATATTGTAAATGCACAAACAGTAATTTCTCCGCATTGCAAGGTGCAATTCTGAAATTTTTTGCTTTTTCCTGCTCCTCTTAGCATGATAAAGAAGATTCAAAGAGAGTGAGATGCCAGCTCCTTTCATTCAGTCAGTAGCTTCAATCATTTCTGGACGTTTTTCAATGGCAAAAATCATTGAATATTGTAAATGCACAAACAGTAATTTCTCCGCATTGCAAGGTGCAATTCTGAAATTTTTTGCTTTTTCCTGCTCCTCTTAGCATGATAAAGAAGATTCAAAGAGAGTGAGATGCCAGCTCCTTTCATTCAGTCAGTAGCTTCAATCATTTCTGGAATATGAATAACATGATGTTTTTCAATGGCAAAAATCAATGAATATTGTAAATGCACAAACAGTAATTTCTCGGCATTGCAAGGTGCAATTCTGAAATTTTTTGCTTTTTCCTGCTTCTCTTAGCATGATAAAGAAGATTCAAAGAGAGTGAGATGCCAGCTCCTTTCATTCAGTCAGTAGCTTCAATCATTTCTGGACATTTTTCAATGGCAAAAATCAATGAATATTGTAAATGCACAAACAGTAATTTCTCCGCATTGCAAGGTGCAATTCTGAAATTTTTTGCTTTTTCCTGCTCCTCTTAGCATGATAAAGAAGATTCAAAGAGAGTGAGATGCCAGCTCCTTTCATTCAGTCAGTAGCTTCAATCATTTCTGGAATATGAATAACATGATGTTTTTCAATGGCAAAAATCAATGAATATTGTAAATGCACAAACAGTAATTTCTCCGCATTGCAAGGTGCAATTCTGAAATTTTTTGCTTTTTCCTGCTCCTCTTAGCATGATAAAGAAGATTCAAAGAGAGTGAGATGCCAGCTCCTTTCATTCAGTCAGTAGCTTCAATCATTTCTGGACGTTTTTCAATGGCAAAAATCATTGAATATTGTAAATGCACAAACAGTAATTTCTCCGCATTGCAAGGTGCAATTCTGAAATTTTTTGCTTTTTCCTGCTCCTCTTAGCATGATAAAGAAGATTCAAAGAGAGTGAGATGCCAGCTCCTTTCATTCAGTCAGTAGCTTCAATCATTTCTGGTATATGAATAACATGATGTTTTTCAATGGCAAAAATCAATGAATATTGTAAATGCACAAACAGTAATTTCTCCGCATTGCAAGGTGCAATTCTGAAATTTTTTGCTTTTTCCTGCTCCTCTTAGCATGATAAAGAAGATTCAAAGAGAGTGAGATGCCAGCTCCTTTCATTCAGTCAGTAGCTTCAATCATTTCTGGACGTTTTTCAATGGCAAAAATCAATGAATATTGTAAATGCACAAACAGTAATTTCTCCGCATTGCAAGGTGCAATTCTGAAATTTTTTGCTTTTTCCTGCTCCTCTTAGCATGATAAAGAAGATTCAAAGAGAGTGAGATGCCAGCTCCTTTCATTCAGTCAGTAGCTTCAAACATTTCTGGTATATGAATAACATGATGTTTTTCAATGGCAAAAATCAATGAATATTGTAAATGCACAAACAGTAATTTCTCCGCATTGCAAGGTGCAATTCTGAAATTTTTTGCTTTTTCCTGCTCCTCTTAGCATGATAAAGAAGATTCAAAGAGAGTGAGATGCCAGCTCCTTTCATTCAGTCAGTAGCTTCAATCATTTCTGGACGTTTTTCAATGGCAAAAATCAATGAATATTGTAAATGCACAAACAGTAATTTCTCCGCATTGCAAGGTGCAATTCTGAAATTTTTTGCTTTTTCCTGCTCCTCTTAGCATGATAAAGAAGATTCAAAGAGAGTGAGATGCCAGCTCCTTTCATTCAGTCAGTAGCTTCAAACATTTCTGGTATATGAATAACATGATGTTTTTCAATGGCAAAAATCAATGAATATTGTAAATGCACAAACAGTAATTTCTCCGCATTGCAAGGTGCAATTCTGAAATTTTTTGCTTTTTCCTGCTCCTCTTAGCATGATAAAGAAGATTCAAAGAGAGTGAGATGCCAGCTCCTTTCATTCAGTCAGTAGCTTCAAACATTTCTGGTATATGAATAACGATGTTTTTCAATGGCAAAAATCAATGAATATTGTAAATGCACAAACAGTAATTTCTCCGCATTGCAAGGTGCAATTCTGAAATTTTTTGCTTTTTCCTGCTCCTCTTAGCATGATAAAGAAGATTCAAAGAGAGTGAGATGCCAGCTCCTTTCATTCAGTCAGTAGCTTCAATCATTTCTGGACGTTTTTCAATGGCAAAAATCATTGAATATTGTAAATGCACAAACAGTAATTTCTCCGCATTGCAAGGTGCAATTCTGAAATTTTTTGCTTTTTCCTGCTCCTCTTAGCATGATAAAGAAGATTCAAAGAGAGTGAGATGCCAGCTCCTTTCATTCAGTCAGTAGCTTCAATCATTTCTGGTATATGAATAACATGATGTTTTTCAATGGCAAAAATCAATGAATATTGTAAATGCACAAACAGTAATTTCTCCGCATTGCAAGGTGCAATTCTGAAATTTTTTGCTTTTTCCTGCTCCTCTTAGCATGATAAAGAAGATTCAAAGAGAGTGAGATGCCAGCTCCTTTCATTCAGTCAGTAGCTTCAATCATTTCTGGACGTTTTTCAATGGCAAAAATCATTGAATATTGTAAATGCACAAACAGTAATTTCTCCGCATTGCAAGGTGCAATTCTGAAATTTTTTGCTTTTTCCTGCTCCTCTTAGCATGATAAAGAAGATTCAAAGAGAGTGAGATGCCAGCTCCTTTCATTCAGTCAGTAGCTTCAATCATTTCTGGAATATGAATAACATGATGTTTTTCAATGGCAAAAATCAATGAATATTGTAAATGCACAAACAGTAATTTCTCCGCATTGCAAGGTGCAATTCTGAAATTTTTTGCTTTTTCCTGCTTCTCTTAGCATGATAAAGAAGATTCAAAGAGAGTGAGATGCCAGCTCCTTTCATTCAGTCAGTAGCTTCAATCATTTCTGGACATTTTTCAATGGCAAAAATCAATGAATATTGTAAATGCACAAACAGTAATTTCTCCGCATTGCAAGGTGCAATTCTGAAATTTTTTGCTTTTTCCTGCTCCTCTTAGCATGATAAAGAAGATTCAAAGAGAGTGAGATGCCAGCTCCTTTCATTCAGTCAGTAGCTTCAATCATTTCTGGAATATGAATAACATGATGTTTTTCAATGGCAAAAATCAATGAATATTGTAAATGCACAAACAGTAATTTCTCCGCATTGCAAGGTGCAATTCTGAAATTTTTTGCTTTTTCCTGCTCCTCTTAGCATGATAAAGAAGATTCAAAGAGAGTGAGATGCCAGCTCCTTTCATTCAGTCAGTAGCTTCAATCATTTCTGGACGTTTTTCAATGGCAAAAATCATTGAATATTGTAAATGCACAAACAGTAATTTCTCCGCATTGCAAGGTGCAATTCTGAAATTTTTTGCTTTTTCCTGCTCCTCTTAGCATGATAAAGAAGATTCAAAGAGAGTGAGATGCCAGCTCCTTTCATTCAGTCAGTAGCTTCAATCATTTCTGGTATATGAATAACATGATGTTTTTCAATGGCAAAAATCAATGAATATTGTAAATGCACAAACAGTAATTTCTCCGCATTGCAAGGTGCAATTCTGAAATTTTTTGCTTTTTCCTGCTCCTCTTAGCATGATAAAGAAGATTCAAAGAGAGTGAGATGCCAGCTCCTTTCATTCAGTCAGTAGCTTCAATCATTTCTGGACGTTTTTCAATGGCAAAAATCATTGAATATTGTAAATGCACAAACAGTAATTTCTCCGCATTGCAAGGTGCAATTCTGAAATTTTTTGCTTTTTCCTGCTCCTCTTAGCATGATAAAGAAGATTCAAAGAGAGTGAGATGCCAGCTCCTTTCATTCAGTCAGTAGCTTCAATCATTTCTGGTATATGAATAACATGATGTTTTTCAATGGCAAAAATCATTGAATATTGTAAATGCACAAACAGTAATTTCTCCGCATTGCAAGGTGCAATTCTGAAATTTTTTGCTTTTTCCTGCTCCTCTTAGCATGATAAAGAAGATTCAAAGAGAGTGAGATGCCAGCTCCTTTCATTCAGTCAGTAGCTTCAATCATTTCTGGAATATGAATAACATGATGTTTTTCAATGGCAAAAATCAATGAATATTGTAAATGCACAAACAGTAATTTCTGCGCATTGCAAGGTGCAATTCTGAAATTTTTTGCTTTTTCCTGCTCCTCTTAGCATGATAAAGAAGATTCAAAGAGAGTGAGATGCCAGCTCCTTTCATTCAGTCAGTAGCTTCAATCATTTCTGGACGTTTTTCAATGGCAAAAATCATTGAATATTGTAAATGCACAAACAGTAATTTCTCCGCATTGCAAGGTGCAATTCTGAAATTTTTTGCTTTTTCCTGCTCCTCTTAGCATGATAAAGAAGATTCAAAGAGAGTGAGATGCCAGCTCCTTTCATTCAGTCAGTAGCTTCAATCATTTCTGGACGTTTTTCAATGGCAAAAATCATTGAATATTGTAAATGCACAAACAGTAATTTCTCCGCATTGCAAGGTGCAATTCTGAAATTTTTTGCTTTTTCCTGCTCCTCTTAGCATGATAAAGAAGATTCAAAGAGAGTGAGATGCCAGCTCCTTTCATTCAGTCAGTAGCTTCAATCATTTCTGGAATATGAATAACATGATGTTTTTCAATGGCAAAAATCAATGAATATTGTAAATGCACAAACAGTAATTTCTCCGCATTGCAAGGTGCAATTCTGAAATTTTTTGCTTTTTCCTGCTCCTCTTAGCATGATAAAGAAGATTCAAAGAGAGTGAGATGCCAGCTCCTTTCATTCAGTCAGTAGCTTCAATCATTTCTGGACGTTTTTCAATGGCAAAAATCATTGAATATTGTAAATGCACAAACAGTAATTTCTCCGCATTGCAAGGTGCAATTCTGAAATTTTTTGCTTTTTCCTGCTCCTCTTAGCATGATAAAGAAGATTCAAAGAGAGTGAGATGCCAGCTCCTTTCATTCAGTCAGTAGCTTCAATCATTTCTGGTATATGAATAACATGATGTTTTTCAATGGCAAAAATCAATGAATATTGTAAATGCACAAACAGTAATTTCTCCGCATTGCAAGGTGCAATTCTGAAATTTTTTGCTTTTTCCTGCTCCTCTTAGCATGATAAAGAAGATTCAAAGAGAGTGAGATGCCAGCTCCTTTCATTCAGTCAGTAGCTTCAATCATTTCTGGACGTTTTTCAATGGCAAAAATCATTGAATATTGTAAATGCACAAACAGTAATTTCTCCGCATTGCAAGGTGCAATTCTGAAATTTTTTGCTTTTTTCTGCTCCTCTTAGCATGATAAAGAAGATTCAAAGAGAGTGAGATGCCAGCTCCTTTCATTCAGTCAGTAGCTTCAATCATTTCTGGTATATGAATAACATGATGTTTTTCAATGGCAAAAATCAATGAATATTGTAAAAGCACAAACAGTAATTTCTCCGCATTGCAAGGTGCAATTCTGAAATTTTTTGCTTTTTCCTGCTCCTCTTAGCATGATAAAGAAGATTCAAAGAGAGTGAGATGCCAGCTCCTTTCATTCAGTCAGTAGCTTCAATCATTTCTGGACGTTTTTCAATGGCAAAAATCAATGAATATTGTAAATGCACAAACAGTAATTTCTCCGCATTGCAAGGTGCAATTCTGAATTTTTTTGCTTTTTCCTGCTCCTCTTAGCATGATAAACAAGATTCAAAGAGAGTGAGATGCCAGCTCCTTTCATTCAGTCAGTAGCTTCAATCATTTCTGGACGTTTTTCAATGGCAAAAATCAATGAATATTGTAAATGCACAAACAGTAATTTCTCCGCATTGCAAGGTGCAATTCTGAAATTTTTTGCTTTTTCCTGCTCCTCTTAGCATGATAAAGAAGATTCAAAGAGAGTGAGATGCCAGCTCCTTTCATTCAGTCAGTAGCTTCAAACATTTCTGGTATATGAATAACATGATGTTTTTCAATGGCAAAAATCAATGAATATTGTAAATGCACAAACAGTAATTTCTCCGCATTGCAAGGTGCAATTCTGAAATTTTTTGCTTTTTCCTGCTCCTCTTAGCATGATAAAGAAGATTCAAAGAGAGTGAGATGCCAGCTCCTTTCATTCAGTCAGTAGCTTCAATCATTTCTGGACATTTTTCAATGGCAAAAATCAATGAATATTGTAAATGCACAAACAGTAATTTCTCCGCATTGCAAGGTGCAATTCTGAAATTTTTTGCTTTTTCCTGCTCCTCTTAGCATGATAAAGAAGATTCAAAGAGAGTGAGATGCCAGCTCCTTTCATTCAGTCAGTAGCTTCAAACATTTCTGGTATATGAATAACATTATGTTTTTCAATGGCAAAAATCAATGAATATTGTAAATGCACAAACAGTAATTTCTCCGCATTGCAAGGTGCAATTCTGAAATTTTTTGCTTTTTCCTGCTCCTCTTAGCATGATAAAGAAGATTCAAAGAGAGTGAGATGCCAGCTCCTTTCATTCAGTCAGTAGCTTCAAACATTTCTGGTATATGAATAACATGATGTTTTTCAATGGCAAAAATCAATGAATATTGTAAATGCACAAACAGTAATTTCTCCGCATTGCAAGGTGCAATTCTGAAATTTTTTGCTTTTTCCTGCTCCTCTTAGCTTGATAAAGAAGATTCAAAGAGAGTGAGATGCCAGCTCCTTTCATTCAGTCAGTAGCTTCAATCATTTCTGGACGTTTTTCAATGGCAAAAATCATTGAATATTGTAAATGCACAAACAGTAATTTCTCCGCATTGCAAGGTGCAATTCTGAAATTTTTTGCTTTTTCCTGCTCCTCTTAGCATGATAAAGAAGATTCAAAGAGAGTGAGATGCCAGCTCCTTTCATTCAGTCAGTAGCTTCAATCATTTCTGGAATATGAATAACATGATGTTTTTCAATGGCAAAAATCAATGAATATTGTAAATGCACAAACAGTAATTTCTCCGCATTGCAAGGTGCAATTCTGAAATTTTTTGCTTTTTCCTGCTCCTCTTAGCATGATAAAGAAGATTCA
>NW_027371583.1:0-25727 GCF_046119375.1 Phyllobates terribilis
AAAAATCAATGAATATTGTAAATGCACAAACAGTAATATCTCCACATTGCACGGTGCAATTCTGAAATTTTTAGCTTTTTCCTGTTAATCCTAGCATGATAAAGAAGATTCAAAGAGAGTGAGATGCCAGCTCCTTTCATTCAGTCAGTAGCTTCAAACATTTCTGGTATATGAAAAACATGTTTTTCAATGGCAAAAATCAATGAATATTGTAAATGCACAAACAGTAATATCTCCACATTGCACGGTGCAATTCTGAAATTTTTAGCTTTTTCCTGTTAATCCTAGCATGATAAAGAAGATTCAAAGAGAGTGAGATGCCAGCTCCTTTCATTCAGTCAGTAGCTTCAAACATTTCTGGACGTTTTTCAATGGCAAAAATCAATGAATATTGTAAATGCACAAACAGTAATATCTCCACATTGCACGGTGCAATTCTGAAATTTTTAGCTTTTTCCTGTTAATCCTAGCATGATAAAGAAGATTCAAAGAGAGTGAGATGCCAGCTCCTTTCATTCAGTCAGTAGCTTCAAACATTTCTGGTATATGAAAAACATGTTTTTCAATGGCAAAAATCAATGAATATTGTAAATGCACAAACAGTAATATCTCCACATTGCACGGTGCAATTCTGAAATTTTTAGCTTTTTCCTGTTAATCCTAGCATGATAAAGAAGATTCAAAGAGAGTGAGATGCCAGCTCCTTTCATTCAGTCAGTAGCTTCAAACATTTCTGGATTGAAACATGTTTTTTAATGGCAAAAATCAATGAATATTGTAAATGCACAAACAGTAATATCTCCACATTGCACGGTGCAATTCTGAAATTTTTAGCTTTTTCCTGTTAATCCTAGCATGATAAAGAAGATTCAAAGAGAGTGAGATGCCAGCTCCTTTCATTCAGTCAGTAGCTTCAAACATTTCTGGACGTTTTTCAATGGCAAAAATCAATGAATATTGTAAATGCACAAACAGTAATATCTCCACATTGCACGGTTCTGAAATTTTTAGCTTTTTCCTGTTAATCCTAGCATGATAAAGAAGATTCAAAGAGAGTGAGATGCCAGCTCCTTTCATTCAGTCAGTAGCTTCAAACATTTCTGGTATATGAAAAACATGTTTTTCAATGGCAAAAATCAATGAATATTGTAAATGCACAAACAGTAATATCTCCACATTGCACGGTGCAATTCTGAAATTTTTTGCTTTTTCCTGTTAATCCTAGCATGATAAAGAAGATTCAAAGAGAGTGAGATGCCAGCTCCTTTCATTCAGTCAGTAGCTTCAAACATTTCTGGACGTTTTTCAATGGCAAAAATCAATGAATATTGTAAATGCACAAACAGTAATATCTCCACATTGCACGGTGCAATTCTGAAATTTTTAGCTTTTTCCTGTTAATCCTAGCATGATAAAGAAGATTCAAAGAGAGTGAGATGCCAGCTCCTTTCATTCAGTCAGTAGCTTCAAACATTTCTGGTATATGAAAAACATGTTTTTCAATGGCAAAAATCAATGAATATTGTAAATGCACAAACAGTAATATCTCCACATTGCACGGTGCAATTCTGAAATTTTTAGCTTTTTCCTGTTAATCCTAGCATGATAAAGAAGATTCAAAGAGAGTGAGATGCCAGCTCCTTTCATTCAGTCAGTAGCTTCAAACATTTCTGGACGTTTTTCAATGGCAAAAATCAATGAATATTGTAAATGCACAAACAGTAATATCTCCACATTGCACGGTGCAATTCTGAAATTTTTAGCTTTTTCCTGTTAATCCTAGCATGATAAAGAAGATTCAAAGAGAGTGAGATGCCAGCTACTTTCATTCAGTCAGTAGCTTCAAACATTTCTGGACGTTTTTCAATGGCAAAAATCAATGAATATTGTAAATGCACAAACAGTAATATCTCCACATTGCATGGTGCAATTCTGAAATTTTTAGCTTTTTCCTGTTAATCCTAGCATGATAAAGAAGATTCAAAGAGAGTGAGATGCCAGCTCCTTTCATTCAGTCAGTAGCTTCAAACATTTCTGGTATATGAAAAACATGTTTTTCAATGGCAAAAATCAATGAATATTGTAAATGCACAAACAGTAATATCTCCACATTGCACGGTGCAATTCTGAAATTTTTAGCTTTTTCCTGTTAATCCTAGCATGATAAAGAAGATTCAAAGAGAGTGAGATGCCAGCTCCTTTCATTCAGTCAGTAGCTTCAAACATTTCTGGTATATGAAAAACATGTTTTTCAATGGCAAAAATCAATGAATATTGTAAATGCACAAACAGTAATATCTCCACATTGCACGGTGCAATTCTGAAATTTTTAGCTTTTTCCTGTTAATCCTAGCATGATAAAGAAGATTCAAAGAGAGTGAGATGCCAGCTCCTTTCATTCAGTCAGTAGCTTCAAACATTTCTGGTATATGAAAAACATGTTTTTCAATGGCAAAAATCAATGAATATTGTAAATGCACAAACAGTAATATCTCCACATTGCACGGTGCAATTCTGAAATTTTTAGCTTTTTCCTGTTAATCCTAGCATGATAAAGAAGATTCAAAGAGAGTGAGATGCCAGCTCCTTTCATTCAGTCAGTAGCTTCAAACATTTCTGGACGTTTTTCAATGGCAAAAATCAATGAATATTGTAAATGCACAAACAGTAATATCTCCACATTGCACGGTGCAATTCTGAAATTTTTAGCTTTTTCCTGTTAATCCTAGCATGATAAAGAAGATTCAAAGAGAGTGAGATGCCAGCTCCTTTCATTCAGTCAGTAGCTTCAAACATTTCTGGTATATGAAAAACATGTTTTTCAATGGCAAAAATCAATGAATATTGTAAATGCACAAACAGTAATATCTCCACATTGCACGGTGCAATTCTGAAATTTTTAGCTTTTTCCTGTTAATCCTAGCATGATAAAGAAGATTCAAAGAGAGTGAGATGCCAGCTCCTTTCATTCAGTCAGTAGCTTCAAACATTTCTGGACGTTTTTCAATGGCAAAAATCAATGAATATTGTAAATGCACAAACAGTAATATCTCCACATTGCACGGTGCAATTCTGAAATTTTTAGCTTTTTCCTGTTAATCCTAGCATGATAAAGAAGATTCAAAGAGAGTGAGATGCCAGCTCCTTTCATTCAGTCAGTAGCTTCAAACATTTCTGGTATATGAAAAACATGTTTTTCAATGGCAAAAATCAATGAATATTGTAAATGCACAAACAGTAATATCTCCACATTGCACGGTGCAATTCTGAAATTTTTAGCTTTTTCCTGTTAATCCTAGCATGATAAAGAAGATTCAAAGAGAGTGAGATGCCAGCTCCTTTCATTCAGTCAGTAGCTTCAAACATTTCTGGTATATGAAAAACATGTTTTTCAATGGCAAAAATCAATGAATATTGTAAATGCACAAACAGTAATATCTCCACATTGCACGGTGCAATTCTGAAATTTTTAGCTTTTTCCTGTTAATCCTAGCATGATAAAGAAGATTCAAAGAGAGTGAGATGCCAGCTCCTTTCATTCAGTCAGTAGCTTCAAACATTTCTGGACGTTTTTCAATGGCAAAAATCAATGAATATTGTAAATGCACAAACAGTAATATCTCCACATTGCACGGTGCAATTCTGAAATTTTTAGCTTTTTCCTGTTAATCCTAGCATGATAAAGAAGATTCAAAGAGAGTGAGATGCCAGCTCCTTTCATTCAGTCAGTAGCTTCAAACATTTCTGGTATATGAAAAACATGTTTTTCAATGGCAAAAATCAATGAATATTGTAAATGCACAAACAGTAATATCTCCACATTGCACGGTGCAATTCTGAAATTTTTAGCTTTTTCCTGTTAATCCTAGCATGATAAAGAAGATTCAAAGAGAGTGAGATGCCAGCTCCTTTCATTCAGTCAGTAGCTTCAAACATTTCTGGACGTTTTTCAATGGCAAAAATCAATGAATATTGTAAATGCACAAACAGTAATATCTCCACATTGCACGGTGCAATTCTGAAATTTTTAGCTTTTTCCTGTTAATCCTAGCATGATAAAGAAGATTCAAAGAGAGTGAGATGCCAGCTCCTTTCATTCAGTCAGTAGCTTCAAACATTTCTGGACGTTTTTCAATGGCAAAAATCAATGAATATTGTAAATGCACAAACAGTAATATCTCCACATTGCACGGTGCAATTCTGAAATTTTTAGCTTTTTCCTGTTAATCCTAGCATGATAAAGAAGATTCAAAGAGAGTGAGATGCCAGCTCCTTTCATTCAGTCAGTAGCTTCAAACATTTCTGGTATATGAAAAACATGTTTTTCAATGGCAAAAATCAATGAATATTGTAAATGCACAAACAGTAATATCTCCACATTGCACGGTGCAATTCTGAAATTTTTTGCTTTTTCCTGTTAATCCTAGCATGATAAAGAAGATTCAAAGAGAGTGAGATGCCAGCTCCTTTCATTCAGTCAGTAGCTTCAAACATTTCTGGATATGAAAAACGTTTTTCAATGGCAAAAATCAATGAATATTGTAAATGCACAAACAGTAATATCTCCACATTGCACGGTGCAATTCTGAAATTTTTAGCTTTTTCCTGTTAATCCTAGCATGATAAAGAAGATTCAAAGAGAGTGAGATGCCAGCTCCTTTCATTCAGTCAGTAGCTTCAAACATTTCTGGTATATGAAAAACATGTTTTTCAATGGCAAAAATCAATGAATATTGTAAATGCACAAACAGTAATATCTCCACATTGCACGGTGCAATTCTGAAATTTTTAGCTTTTTCCTGTTAATCCTAGCATGATAAAGAAGATTCAAAGAGAGTGAGATGCCAGCTCCTTTCATTCAGTCAGTAGCTTCAAACATTTCTGGTATATGAAAAACATGTTTTTCAATGGCAAAAATCAATGAATATTGTAAATGCACAAACAGTAATATCTCCACATTGCACGGTGCAATTCTGAAATTTTTAGCTTTTTCCTGTTAATCCTAGCATGATAAAGAAGATTCAAAGAGAGTGAGATGCCAGCTCCTTTCATTCAGTCAGTAGCTTCAAACATTTCTGGTATATGAAAAACATGTTTTTCAATGGCAAAAATCAATGAATATTGTAAATGCACAAACAGTGATATCTCCACATTGCACGGTGCAATTCTGAAATTTTTTGCTTTTTCCTGTTAATCCTAGCATGATAAAGAAGATTCAAAGAGAGTGAGATGCCAGCTCCTTTCATTCAGTCAGTAGCTTCAAACATTTCTGGTATATGAAAAACATGTTTTTCAATGGCAAAAATCAATGAATATTGTAAATGCACAAACAGTAATATCTCCACATTGCACGGTGCAATTCTGAAATTTTTAGCTTTTTCCTGTTAATCCTAGCATGATAAAGAAGATTCAAAGAGAGTGAGATGCCAGCTCCTTTCATTCAGTCAGTAGCTTCAAACATTTCTGGTATATGAAAAACATGTTTTTCAATGGCAAAAATCAATGAATATTGTAAATGCACAAACAGTAATATCTCCACATTGCACGGTGCAATTCTGAAATTTTTAGCTTTTTCCTGTTAATCCTAGCATGATAAAGAAGATTCAAAGAGAGTGAGATGCCAGCTCCTTTCATTCAGTCAGTAGCTTCAAACATTTCTGGACGTTTTTCAATGGCAAAAATCAATGAATATTGTAAATGCACAAACAGTAATATCTCCACATTGCACGGTGCAATTCTGAAATTTTTAGCTTTTTCCTGTTAATCCTAGCATGATAAAGAAGATTCAAAGAGAGTGAGATGCCAGCTCCTTTCATTCAGTCAGTAGCTTCAAACATTTCTGGTATATGAAAAACATGTTTTTCAATGGCAAAAATCAATGAATATTGTAAATGCACAAACAGTAATATCTCCACATTGCACGGTGCAATTCTGAAATTTTTAGCTTTTTCCTGTTAATCCTAGCATGATAAAGAAGATTCAAAGAGAGTGAGATGCCAGCTCCTTTCATTCAGTCAGTAGCTTCAAACATTTCTGGTATATGAAAAACATGTTTTTCAATGGCAAAAATCAATGAATATTGTAAATGCACAAACAGTAATATCTCCACATTGCACGGTGCAATTCTGAAATTTTTAGCTTTTTCCTGTTAATCCTAGCATGATAAAGAAGATTCAAAGAGAGTGAGATGCCAGCTCCTTTCATTCAGTCAGTAGCTTCAAACATTTCTGGTATATGAAAAACATGTTTTTCAATGGCAAAAATCAATGAATATTGTAAATGCACAAACAGTAATATCTCCACATTGCACGGTGCAATTCTGAAATTTTTAGCTTTTTCCTGTTAATCCTAGCATGATAAAGAAGATTCAAAGAGAGTGAGATGCCAGCTCCTTTCATTCAGTCAGTAGCTTCAAACATTTCTGGACGTTTTTCAATGGCAAAAATCAATGAATATTGTAAATGCACAAACAGTAATATCTCCACATTGCACGGTGCAATTCTGAAATTTTTAGCTTTTTCCTGTTAATCCTAGCATGATAAAGAAGATTCAAAGAGAGTGAGATGCCAGCTCCTTTCATTCAGTCAGTAGCTTCAAACATTTCTGGACGTTTTTCAATGGCAAAAATCAATGAATATTGTAAATGCACAAACAGTAATATCTCCACATTGCACGGTGCAATTCTGAAATTTTTAGCTTTTTCCTGTTAATCCTAGCATGATAAAGAAGATTCAAAGAGAGTGAGATGCCAGCTCCTTTCATTCAGTCAGTAGCTTCAAACATTTCTGGACGTTTTTCAATGGCAAAAATCAATGAATATTGTAAATGCACAAACAGTAATATCTCCACATTGCATGGTGCAATTCTGAAATTTTTAGCTTTTTCCTGTTAATCCTAGCATGATAAAGAAGATTCAAAGAGAGTGAGATGCCAGCTCCTTTCATTCAGTCAGTAGCTTCAAACATTTCTGGTATATGAAAAACATGTTTTTCAATGGCAAAAATCAATGAATATTGTAAATGCACAAACAGTAATATCTCCACATTGCACGGTGCAATTCTGAAATTTTTAGCTTTTTCCTGTTAATCCTAGCATGATAAAGAAGATTCAAAGAGAGTGAGATGCCAGCTCCTTTCATTCAGTCAGTAGCTTCAAACATTTCTGGTATATGAAAAACATGTTTTTCAATGGCAAAAATCAATGAATATTGTAAATGCACAAACAGTAATATCTCCACATTGCACGGTGCAATTCTGAAATTTTTAGCTTTTTCCTGTTAATCCTAGCATGATAAAGAAGATTCAAAGAGAGTGAGATGCCAGCTCCTTTCATTCAGTCAGTAGCTTCAAACATTTCTGGTATATGAAAAACATGTTTTTCAATGGCAAAAATCAATGAATATTGTAAATGCACAAACAGTAATATCTCCACATTGCACGGTGCAATTCTGAAATTTTTAGCTTTTTCCTGTTAATCCTAGCATGATAAAGAAGATTCAAAGAGAGTGAGATGCCAGCTCCTTTCATTCAGTCAGTAGCTTCAAACATTTCTGGACGTTTTTCAATGGCAAAAATCAATGAATATTGTAAATGCACAAACAGTAATATCTCCACATTGCACGGTGCAATTCTGAAATTTTTAGCTTTTTCCTGTTAATCCTAGCATGATAAAGAAGATTCAAAGAGAGTGAGATGCCAGCTCCTTTCATTCAGTCAGTAGCTTCAAACATTTCTGGTATATGAAAAACATGTTTTTCAATGGCAAAAATCAATGAATATTGTAAATGCACAAACAGTAATATCTCCACATTGCACGGTGCAATTCTGAAATTTTTAGCTTTTTCCTGTTAATCCTAGCATGATAAAGAAGATTCAAAGAGAGTGAGATGCCAGCTCCTTTCATTCAGTCAGTAGCTTCAAACATTTCTGGACGTTTTTCAATGGCAAAAATCAATGAATATTGTAAATGCACAAACAGTAATATCTCCACATTGCACGGTGCAATTCTGAAATTTTTAGCTTTTTCCTGTTAATCCTAGCATGATAAAGAAGATTCAAAGAGAGTGAGATGCCAGCTCCTTTCATTCAGTCAGTAGCTTCAAACATTTCTGGACGTTTTTCAATGGCAAAAATCAATGAATATTGTAAATGCACAAACAGTAATATCTCCACATTGCACGGTGCAATTCTGAAATTTTTAGCTTTTTCCTGTTAATCCTAGCATGATAAAGAAGATTCAAAGAGAGTGAGATGCCAGCTCCTTTCATTCAGTCAGTAGCTTCAAACATTTCTGGTATATGAAAAACATGTTTTTCAATGGCAAAAATCAATGAATATTGTAAATGCACAAACAGTAATATCTCCACATTGCACGGTGCAATTCTGAAATTTTTAGCTTTTTCCTGTTAATCCTAGCATGATAAAGAAGATTCAAAGAGAGTGAGATGCCAGCTCCTTTCATTCAGTCAGTAGCTTCAAACATTTCTGGTATATGAAAAACATGTTTTTCAATGGCAAAAATCAATGAATATTGTAAATGCACAAACAGTAATATCTCCACATTGCACGGTGCAATTCTGAAATTTTTAGCTTTTTCCTGTTAATCCTAGCATGATAAAGAAGATTCAAAGAGAGTGAGATGCCAGCTCCTTTCATTCAGTCAGTAGCTTCAAACATTTCTGGTATATGAAAAACATGTTTTTCAATGGCAAAAATCAATGAATATTGTAAATGCACAAACAGTAATATCTCCACATTGCACGGTGCAATTCTGAAATTTTTAGCTTTTTCCTGTTAATCCTAGCATGATAAAGAAGATTCAAAGAGAGTGAGATGCCAGCTCCTTTCATTCAGTCAGTAGCTTCAAACATTTCTGGTATATGAAAAACATGTTTTTCAATGGCAAAAATCAATGAATATTGTAAATGCACAAACAGTAATATCTCCACATTGCACGGTGCAATTCTGAAATTTTTTGCTTTTTCCTGCTAATCCTAGCATGATAAAGAAGATTCAAAGAGAGTGAGATGCCAGCTCCTTTCATTCAGTCAGTAGCTTCAAACATTTCTGGACGTTTTTCAATGGCAAAAATCAATGAATATTGTAAATGCACAAACAGTAATATCTCCACATTGCACGGTGCAATTCTGAAATTTTTAGCTTTTTCCTGTTAATCCTAGCATGATAAAGATTCAAAGAGAGTGAGATGCCAGCTCCTTTCATTCAGTCAGTAGCTTCAAACATTTCTGGTATATGAAAAACATGTTTTTCAATGGCAAAAATCAATGAATATTGTAAATGCACAAACAGTAATATCTCCACATTGCACGGTGCAATTCTGAAATTTTTAGCTTTTTCCTGTTAATCCTAGCATGATAAAGAAGATTCAAAGAGAGTGAGATGCCAGCTCCTTTCATTCAGTCAGTAGCTTCAAACATTTCTGGTATATGAAAAACATGTTTTTCAATGGCAAAAATCAATGAATATTGTAAATGCACAAACAGTAATATCTCCACATTGCACGGTGCAATTCTGAAATTTTTAGCTTTTTCCTGTTAATCCTAGCATGATAAAGAAGATTCAAAGAGAGTGAGATGCCAGCTCCTTTCATTCAGTCAGTAGCTTCAAACATTTCTGGTATATGAAAAACATGTTTTTCAATGGCAAAAATCAATGAATATTGTAAATGCACAAACAGTAATATCTCCACATTGCACGGTGCAATTCTGAAATTTTTAGCTTTTTCCTGTTAATCCTAGCATGATAAAGAAGATTCAAAGAGAGTGAGATGCCAGCTCCTTTCATTCAGTCAGTAGCTTCAAACATTTCTGGTATATGAAAAACATGTTTTTCAATGGCAAAAATCAATGAATATTGTAAATGCACAAACAGTAATATCTCCACATTGCACGGTGCAATTCTGAAATTTTTAGCTTTTTCCTGTTAATCCTAGCATGATAAAGAAGATTCAAAGAGAGTGAGATGCCAGCTCCTTTCATTCAGTCAGTAGCTTCAAACATTTCTGGTATATGAAAAACATGTTTTTCAATGGCAAAAATCAATGAATATTGTAAATGCACAAACAGTAATATCTCCACATTGCACGGTGCAATTCTGAAATTTTTAGCTTTTTCCTGTTAATCCTAGCATGATAAAGAAGATTCAAAGAGAGTGAGATGCCAGCTCCTTTCATTCAGTCAGTAGCTTCAAACATTTCTGGTATATGAAAAACATGTTTTTCAATGGCAAAAATCAATGAATATTGTAAATGCACAAACAGTAATATCTCCACATTGCACGGTGCAATTCTGAAATTTTTAGCTTTTTCCTGTTAATCCTAGCATGATAAAGAAGATTCAAAGAGAGTGAGATGCCAGCTCCTTTCATTCAGTCAGTAGCTTCAAACATTTCTGGTATATGAAAAACATGTTTTTCAATGGCAAAAATCAATGAATATTGTAAATGCACAAACAGTAATATCTCCACATTGCACGGTGCAATTCTGAAATTTTTAGCTTTTTCCTGTTAATCCTAGCATGATAAAGAAGATTCAAAGAGAGTGAGATGCCAGCTCCTTTCATTCAGTCAGTAGCTTCAAACATTTCTGGACGTTTTTCAATGGCAAAAATCAATGAATATTGTAAATGCACAAACAGTAATATCTCCACATTGCACGGTGCAATTCTGAAATTTTTTGCTTTTTCCTGTTAATCCTAGCATGGTAAAGAAGATTCAAAGAGAGTGAGATGCCAGCTCCTTTCATTCAGTCAGTAGCTTCAAACATTTCTGGTATATGAAAAACATGTTTTTCAATGGCAAAAATCAATGAATATTGTAAATGCACAAACAGTAATATCTCCACATTGCACGGTGCAATTCTGAAATTTTTAGCTTTTTCCTGTTAATCCTAGCATGATAAAGAAGATTCAAAGAGAGTGAGATGCCAGCTCCTTTCATTCAGTCAGTAGCTTCAAACATTTCTGGTATATGAAAAACATGTTTTTCAATGGCAAAAATCAATGAATATTGTAAATGCACAAACAGTAATATCTCCACATTGCACGGTGCAATTCTGAAATTTTTAGCTTTTTCCTGTTAATCCTAGCATGATAAAGAAGATTCAAAGAGAGTGAGATGCCAGCTCCTTTCATTCAGTCAGTAGCTTCAAACATTTCTGGTATATGAAAAACATGTTTTTCAATGGCAAAAATCAATGAATATTGTAAATGCACAAACAGTAATATCTCCACATTGCACGGTGCAATTCTGAAATTTTTAGCTTTTTCCTGTTAATCCTAGCATGATAAAGAAGATTCAAAGAGAGTGAGATGCCAGCTCCTTTCATTCAGTCAGTAGCTTCAAACATTTCTGGTATATGAAAAACATGTTTTTCAATGGCAAAAAAAAAATGAATATTGTAAATGCACAAACAGTAATATCTCCACATTGCACGGTGCAATTCTGAAATTTTTAGCTTTTTCCTGTTAATCCTAGCATGATAAAGAAGATTCAAAGAGAGTGAGATGCCAGCTCCTTTCATTCAGTCAGTAGCTTCAAACATTTCTGGACGTTTTTCAATGGCAAAAATCAATGAATATTGTAAATGCACAAACAGTAATATCTCCACATTGCACGGTGCAATTCTGAAATTTTTAGCTTTTTCCTGTTAATCCTAGCATGATAAAGAAGATTCAAAGAGAGTGAGATGCCAGCTCCTTTCATTCAGTCAGTAGCTTCAAACATTTCTGGACGTTTTTCAATGGCAAAAATCAATGAATATTGTAAATGCACAAACAGTAATATCACCACATTGCACGGTGCAATTCTGAAATTTTTAGCTTTTTCCTGTTAATCCTAGCATGATAAAGAAGATTCAAAGAGAGTGAGATGCCAGCTCCTTTCATTCAGTCAGTAGCTTCAAACATTTCTGGTATATGAAAAACATGTTTTTCAATGGCAAAAATCAATGAATATTGTAAATGCACAAACAGTAATATCTCCACATTGCACGGTGCAATTCTGAAATTTTTAGCTTTTTCCTGTTAATCCTAGCATGATAAAGAAGATTCAAAGAGAGTGAGATGCCAGCTCCTTTCATTCAGTCAGTAGCTTCAAACATTTCTGGTATATGAAAAACATGTTTTTCAATGGCAAAAATCAATGAATATTGTAAATGCACAAACAGTAATATCTCCACATTGCACGGTGCAATTCTGAAATTTTTAGCTTTTTCCTGTTAATCCTAGCATGATAAAGAAGATTCAAAGAGAGTGAGATGCCAGCTCCTTTCATTCAGTCAGTAGCTTCAAACATTTCTGGTATATGAAAAACATGTTTTTCAATGGCAAAAATCAATGAATATTGTAAATGCACAAACAGTAATATCTCCACATTGCACGGTGCAATTCTGAAATTTTTTGCTTTTTCCTGTTAATCCTAGCATGATAAAGAAGATTCAAAGAGAGTGAGATGCCAGCTCCTTTCATTCAGTCAGTAGCTTCAAACATTTCTGGACGTTTTTCAATGGCAAAAATCAATGAATATTGTAAATGCACAAACAGTAATATCTCCACATTGCACGGTGCAATTCTGAAATTTTTAGCTTTTTCCTGTTAATCCTAGCATGATAAAGAAGATTCAAAGAGAGTGAGATGCCAGCTCCTTTCATTCAGTCAGTAGCTTCAAACATTTCTGGTATATGAAAAACATGTTTTTCAATGGCAAAAATCAATGAATATTGTAAATGCACAAACAGTAATATCTCCACATTGCACGGTGCAATTCTGAAATTTTTAGCTTTTTCCTGTTAATCCTAGCATGATAAAGAAGATTCAAAGAGAGTGAGATGCCAGCTCCTTTCATTCAGTCAGTAGCTTCAAACATTTCTGGTATATGAAAAACATGTTTTTCAATGGCAAAAATCAATGAATATTGTAAATGCACAAACAGTAATATCTCCACATTGCACGGTGCAATTCTGAAATTTTTAGCTTTTTCCTGTTAATCCTAGCATGATAAAGAAGATTCAAAGAGAGTGAGATGCCAGCTCCTTTCATTCAGTCAGTAGCTTCAAACATTTCTGGTATATGAAAAACATGTTTTTCAATGGCAAAAATCAATGAATATTGTAAATGCACAAACAGTAATATCTCCACATTGCACGGTGCAATTCTGAAATTTTTAGCTTTTTCCTGTTAATCCTAGCATGATAAAGAAGATTCAAAGAGAGTGAGATGCCAGCTCCTTTCATTCAGTCAGTAGCTTCAAACATTTCTGGTATATGAAAAACATGTTTTTCAATGGCAAAAATCAATGAATATTGTAAATGCACAAACAGTGATATCTCCACATTGCACGGTGCAATTCTGAAATTTTTTGCTTTTTCCTGTTAATCCTAGCATGATAAAGAAGATTCAAAGAGAGTGAGATGCCAGCTCCTTTCATTCAGTCAGTAGCTTCAAACATTTCTGGTATATGAAAAACATGTTTTTCAATGGCAAAAATCAATGAATATTGTAAATGCACAAACAGTAATATCTCCACATTGCACGGTGCAATTCTGAAATTTTTAGCTTTTTCCTGTTAATCCTAGCATGATAAAGAAGATTCAAAGAGAGTGAGATGCCAGCTCCTTTCATTCAGTCAGTAGCTTCAAACATTTCTGGTATATGAAAAACATGTTTTTCAATGGCAAAAATCAATGAATATTGTAAATGCACAAACAGTAATATCTCCACATTGCACGGTGCAATTCTGAAATTTTTTGCTTTTTCCTGTTAATCCTAGCATGATAAAGAAGATTCAAAGAGAGTGAGATGCCAGCTCCTTTCATTCAGTCAGTAGCTTCAAACATTTCTGGACGTTTTTCAATGGCAAAAATCAATGAATATTGTAAATGCACAAACAGTAATATCTCCACATTGCACGGTGCAATTCTGAAATTTTTAGCTTTTTCCTGTTAATCCTAGCATGATAAAGAAGATTCAAAGAGAGTGAGATGCCAGCTCCTTTCATTCAGTCAGTAGCTTCAAACATTTCTGGTATATGAAAAACATGTTTTTCAATGGCAAAAATCAATGAATATTGTAAATGCACAAACAGTAATATCTCCACATTGCACGGTGCAATTCTGAAATTTTTAGCTTTTTCCTGTTAATCCTAGCATGATAAAGAAGATTCAAAGAGAGTGAGATGCCAGCTCCTTTCATTCAGTCAGTAGCTTCAAACATTTCTGGTATATGAAAAACATGTTTTTCAATGGCAAAAATCAATGAATATTGTAAATGCACAAACAGTAATATCTCCACATTGCACGGTGCAATTCTGAAATTTTTAGCTTTTTCCTGTTAATCCTAGCATGATAAAGAAGATTCAAAGAGAGTGAGATGCCAGCTCCTTTCATTCAGTCAGTAGCTTCAAACATTTCTGGTATATGAAAAACATGTTTTTCAATGGCAAAAATCAATGAATATTGTAAATGCACAAACAGTAATATCTCCACATTGCACGGTGCAATTCTGAAATTTTTAGCTTTTTTCTGTTAATCCTAGCATGATAAAGAAGATTCAAAGAGAGTGAGATGCCAGCTCCTTTCATTCAGTCAGTAGCTTCAAACATTTCTGGACGTTTTTCAATGGCAAAAATCAATGAATATTGTAAATGCACAAACAGTAATATCTCCACATTGCACGGTGCAATTCTGAAATTTTTAGCTTTTTCCTGTTAATCCTAGCATGATAAAGAAGATTCAAAGAGAGTGAGATGCCAGCTCCTTTCATTCAGTCAGTAGCTTCAAACATTTCTGGACGTTTTTCAATGGCAAAAATCAATGAATATTGTAAATGCACAAACAGTAATATCTCCACATTGCACGGTGCAATTCTGAAATTTTTAGCTTTTTCCTGTTAATCCTAGCATGATAAAGAAGATTCAAAGAGAGTGAGATGCCAGCTCCTTTCATTCAGTCAGTAGCTTCAAACATTTCTGGACGTTTTTCAATGGCAAAAATCAATGAATATTGTAAATGCACAAACAGTAATATCTCCACATTGCACGGTGCAATTCTGAAATTTTTAGCTTTTTCCTGTTAATCCTAGCATGATAAAGAAGATTCAAAGAGAGTGAGATGCCAGCTCCTTTCATTCAGTCAGTAGCTTCAAACATTTCTGGTATATGAAAAACATGTTTTTCAATGGCAAAAATCAATGAATATTGTAAATGCACAAACAGTAATATCTCCACATTGCACGGTGCAATTCTGAAATTTTTAGCTTTTTCCTGTTAATCCTAGCATGATAAAGAAGATTCAAAGAGAGTGAGATGCCAGCTCCTTTCATTCAGTCAGTAGCTTCAAACATTTCTGGTATATGAAAAACATGTTTTTCAATGGCAAAAATCAATGAATATTGTAAATGCACAAACAGTAATATCTCCACATTGCACGGTGCAATTCTGAAATTTTTAGCTTTTTCCTGTTAATCCTAGCATGATAAAGAAGATTCAAAGAGAGTGAGATGCCAGCTCCTTTCATTCAGTCAGTAGCTTCAAACATTTCTGGTATATGAAAAACATGTTTTTCAATGGCAAAAATCAATGAATATTGTAAATGCACAAACAGTAATATCTCCACATTGCACGGTGCAATTCTGAAATTTTTAGCTTTTTCCTGTTAATCCTAGCATGATAAAGAAGATTCAAAGAGAGTGAGATGCCAGCTCCTTTCATTCAGTCAGTAGCTTCAAACATTTCTGGACGTTTTTCAATGGCAAAAATCAATGAATATTGTAAATGCACAAACAGTAATATCTCCACATTGCACGGTGCAATTCTGAAATTTTTAGCTTTTTCCTGTTAATCCTAGCATGATAAAGAAGATTCAAAGAGAGTGAGATGCCAGCTCCTTTCATTCAGTCAGTAGCTTCAAACATTTCTGGTATATGAAAAACATGTTTTTCAATGGCAAAAATCAATGAATATTGTAAATGCACAAACAGTAATATCTCCACATTGCACGGTGCAATTCTGAAATTTTTAGCTTTTTCCTGTTAATCCTAGCATGATAAAGAAGATTCAAAGAGAGTGAGATGCCAGCTCCTTTCATTCAGTCAGTAGCTTCAAACATTTCTGGACGTTTTTCAATGGCAAAAATCAATGAATATTGTAAATGCACAAACAGTAATATCTCCACATTGCACGGTGCAATTCTGAAATTTTTAGCTTTTTCCTGTTAATCCTAGCATGATAAAGAAGATTCAAAGAGAGTGAGATGCCAGCTCCTTTCATTCAGTCAGTAGCTTCAAACATTTCTGGACGTTTTTCAATGGCAAAAATCAATGAATATTGTAAATGCACAAACAGTAATATCTCCACATTGCACGGTGCAATTCTGAAATTTTTAGCTTTTTCCTGTTAATCCTAGCATGATAAAGAAGATTCAAAGAGAGTGAGATGCCAGCTCCTTTCATTCAGTCAGTAGCTTCAAACATTTCTGGTATATGAAAAACATGTTTTTCAATGGCAAAAATCAATGAATATTGTAAATGCACAAACAGTAATATCTCCACATTGCACGGTGCAATTCTGAAATTTTTAGCTTTTTCCTGTTAATCCTAGCATGATAAAGAAGATTCAAAGAGAGTGAGATGCCAGCTCCTTTCATTCAGTCAGTAGCTTCAAACATTTCTGGACGTTTTTCAATGGCAAAAATCAATGAATATTGTAAATGCACAAACAGTAATATCTCCACATTGCACGGTGCAATTCTGAAATTTTTAGCTTTTTCCTGTTAATCCTAGCATGATAAAGAAGATTCAAAGAGAGTGAGATGCCAGCTCCTTTCATTCAGTCAGTAGCTTCAAACATTTCTGGTATATGAAAAACATGTTTTTCAATGGCAAAAATCAATGAATATTGTAAATGCACAAACAGTAATATCTCCACATTGCACGGTGCAATTCTGAAATTTTTAGCTTTTTCCTGTTAATCCTAGCATGATAAAGAAGATTCAAAGAGAGTGAGATGCCAGCTCCTTTCATTCAGTCAGTAGCTTCAAACATTTCTGGTATATGAAAAACATGTTTTTCAATGGCAAAAATCAATGAATATTGTAAATGCACAAACAGTAATATCTCCACATTGCACGGTGCAATTCTGAAATTTTTTGCTTTTTCCTGTTAATCCTAGCATGATAAAGAAGATTCAAAGAGAGTGAGATGCCAGCTCCTTTCATTCAGTCAGTAGCTTCAAACATTTCTGGACGTTTTTCAATGGCAAAAATCAATGAATATTGTAAATGCACAAACAGTAATATCTCCACATTGCACGGTGCAATTCTGAAATTTTTTGCTTTTTCCTGCTAATCCTAGCATGATAAAGAAGATTCAAAGAGAGTGAGATGCCAGCTCCTTTCATTCAGTCAGTAGCTTCAAACATTTCTGGTATATGAAAAACATGTTTTTCAATGGCAAAAATCAATGAATATTGTAAATGCACAAACAGTAATATCTCCACATTGCACGGTGCAATTCTGAAATTTTTAGCTTTTTCCTGTTAATCCTAGCATGATAAAGAAGATTCAAAGAGAGTGAGATGCCAGCTCCTTTCATTCAGTCAGTAGCTTCAAACATTTCTGGTATATGAAAAACATGTTTTTCAATGGCAAAAATCAATGAATATTGTAAATGCACAAACAGTAATATCTCCACATTGCACGGTGCAATTCTGAAATTTTTAGCTTTTTCCTGTTAATCCTAGCATGATAAAGAAGATTCAAAGAGAGTGAGATGCCAGCTCCTTTCATTCAGTCAGTAGCTTCAAACATTTCTGGACGTTTTTCAATGGCAAAAATCAATGAATATTGTAAATGCACAAACAGTAATATCTCCACATTGCACTGTGCAATTCTGAAATTTTTAGCTTTTTCCTGTTAATCCTAGCATGATAAAGAAGATTCAAAGAGAGTGAGATGCCAGCTCCTTTCATTCAGTCAGTAGCTTCAAACATTTCTGGTATATGAAAAACATGTTTTTCAATGGCAAAAATCAATGAATATTGTAAATGCACAAACAGTAATATCTCCACATTGCACGGTGCAATTCTGAAATTTTTAGCTTTTTCCTGTTAATCCTAGCATGATAAAGAAGATTCAAAGAGAGTGAGATGCCAGCTCCTTTCATTCAGTCAGTAGCTTCAAACATTTCTGGACGTTTTTCAATGGCAAAAATCAATGAATATTGTAAATGCACAAACAGTAATATCTCCACATTGCACGGTGCAATTCTGAAATTTTTTGCTTTTTCCTGCTAATCCTAGCATGATAAAGAAGATTCAAAGAGAGTGAGATGCCAGCTCCTTTCATTCAGTCAGTAGCTTCAAACATTTCTGGTATATGAAAAACATGTTTTTCAATGGCAAAAATCAATGAATATTGTAAATGCACAAACAGTAATATCTCCACATTGCACGGTGCAATTCTGAAATTTTTAGCTTTTTCCTGTTAATCCTAGCATGATAAAGAAGATTCAAAGATAGTGAGATGCCAGCTCCTTTCATTCAGTCAGTAGCTTCAAACATTTCTGGTATATGAAAAACATGTTTTTCAATGGCAAAAATCAATGAATATTGTAAATGCACAAACAGTAATATCTCCACATTGCACGGTGCAATTCTGAAATTTTTAGCTTTTTCCTGTTAATCCTAGCATGATAAAGAAGATTCAAAGAGAGTGAGATGCCAGCTCCTTTCATTCAGTCAGTAGCTTCAAACATTTCTGGTATATGAAAAACATGTTTTTCAATGGCAAAAATCAATGAATATTGTAAATGCACAAACAGTAATATCTCCACATTGCACGGTGCAATTCTGAAATTTTTTGCTTTTTCCTGCTAATCCTAGCATGATAAAGAAGATTCAAAGAGAGTGAGATGCCAGCTCCTTTCATTCAGTCAGTAGCTTCAAACATTTCTGGTATATGAAAAACATGTTTTTCAATGGCAAAAATCAATGAATATTGTAAATGCACAAACAGTAATATCTCCACATTGCACGGTGCAATTCTGAAATTTTTAGCTTTTTCCTGTTAATCCTAGCATGATAAAGAAGATTCAAAGAGAGTGAGATGCCAGCTCCTTTCATTCAGTCAGTAGCTTCAAACATTTCTGGACGTTTTTCAATGGCAAAAATCAATGAATATTGTAAATGCACAAACAGTAATATCTCCACATTGCACGGTGCAATTCTGAAATTTTTAGCTTTTTCCTGTTAATCCTAGCATGATAAAGAAGATTCAAAGAGAGTGAGATGCCAGCTCCTTTCATTCAGTCAGTAGCTTCAAACATTTCTGGACGTTTTTCAATGGCAAAAATCAATGAATATTGTAAATGCACAAACAGTAATATCTCCACATTGCACGGTGCAATTCTGAAATTTTTAGCTTTTTCCTGTTAATCCTAGCATGATAAAGAAGATTCAAAGAGAGTGAGATGCCAGCTCCTTTCATTCAGTCAGTAGCTTCAAACATTTCTGGACGTTTTTCAATGGCAAAAATCAATGAATATTGTAAATGCACAAACAGTAATATCTCCACATTGCACGGTGCAATTCTGAAATTTTTAGCTTTTTCCTGTTAATCCTAGCATGATAAAGAAGATTCAAAGAGAGTGAGATGCCAGCTCCTTTCATTCAGTCAGTAGCTTCAAACATTTCTGGACGTTTTTCAATGGCAAAAATCAATGAATATTGTAAATGCACAAACAGTAATATCTCCACATTGCACGGTGCAATTCTGAAATTTTTAGCTTTTTCCTGTTAATCCTAGCATGATAAAGAAGATTCAAAGAGAGTGAGATGCCAGCTCCTTTCATTCAGTCAGTAGCTTCAAACATTTCTGGACGTTTTTCAATGGCAAAAATCAATGAATATTGTAAATGCACAAACAGTAATATCTCCACATTGCACGGTGCAATTCTGAAATTTTTAGCTTTTTCCTGTTAATCCTAGCATGATAAAGAAGATTCAAAGAGAGTGAGATGCCAGCTCCTTTCATTCAGTCAGTAGCTTCAAACATTTCTGGTATATGAAAAACATGTTTTTCAATGGCAAAAATCAATGAATATTGTAAATGCACAAACAGTAATATCTCCACATTGCACGGTGCAATTCTGAAATTTTTAGCTTTTTCCTGTTAATCCTAGCATGATAAAGAAGATTCAAAGAGAGTGAGATGCCAGCTCCTTTCATTCAGTCAGTAGCTTCAAACATTTCTGGTATATGAAAAACATGTTTTTCAATGGCAAAAATCAATGAATATTGTAAATGCACAAACAGTAATATCTCCACATTGCACGGTGCAATTCTGAAATTTTTAGCTTTTTCCTGTTAATCCTAGCATGATAAAGAAGATTCAAAGAGAGTGAGATGCCAGCTCCTTTCATTCAGTCAGTAGCTTCAAACATTTCTGGTATATGAAAAACATGTTTTTCAATGGCAAAAATCAATGAATATTGTAAATGCACAAACAGTAATATCTCCACATTGCACGGTGCAATTCTGAAATTTTTAGCTTTTTCCTGTTAATCCTAGCATGATAAAGAAGATTCAAAGAGAGTGAGATGCCAGCTCCTTTCATTCAGTCAGTAGCTTCAAACATTTCTGGACGTTTTTCAATGGCAAAAATCAATGAATATTGTAAATGCACAAACAGTAATATCTCCACATTGCACGGTGCAATTCTGAAATTTTTAGCTTTTTCCTGTTAATCCTAGCATGATAAAAAAGATTCAAAGAGAGTGAGATGCCAGCTCCTTTCATTCAGTCAGTAGCTTCAAACATTTCTGGACGTTTTTCAATGGCAAAAATCAATGAATATTGTAAATGCACAAACAGTAATATCTCCACATTGCACGGTGCAATTCTGAAATTTTTAGCTTTTTCCTGTTAATCCTAGCATGATAAAGAAGATTCAAAGAGAGTGAGATGCCAGCTCCTTTCATTCAGTCAGTAGCTTCAAACATTTCTGGTATATGAAAAACATGTTTTTCAATGGCAAAAATCAATGAATATTGTAAATGCACAAACAGTAATATCTCCACATTGCACGGTGCAATTCTGAAATTTTTAGCTTTTTCCTGTTAATCCTAGCATGATAAAGAAGATTCAAAGAGAGTGAGATGCCAGCTCCTTTCATTCAGTCAGTAGCTTCAAACATTTCTGGACGTTTTTCAATGGCAAAAATCAATGAATATTGTAAATGCACAAACAGTAATATCTCCACATTGCACGGTGCAATTCTGAAATTTTTAGCTTTTTCCTGTTAATCCTAGCATGATAAAGAAGATTCAAAGAGAGTGAGATGCCAGCTCCTTTCATTCAGTCAGTAGCTTCAAACATTTCTGGACGTTTTTCAATGGCAAAAATCAATGAATATTGTAAATGCACAAACAGTAATATCTCCACATTGCATGGTGCAATTCTGAAATTTTTAGCTTTTTCCTGTTAATCCTAGCATGATAAAGAAGATTCAAAGAGAGTGAGATGCCAGCTCCTTTCATTCAGTCAGTAGCTTCAAACATTTCTGGACGTTTTTCAATGGCAAAAATCAATGAATATTGTAAATGCACAAACAGTAATATCTCCACATTGCACGGTGCAATTCTGAAATTTTTAGCTTTTTCCTGTTAATCCTAGCATGATAAAGAAGATTCAAAGAGAGTGAGATGCCAGCTCCTTTCATTCAGTCAGTAGCTTCAAACATTTCTGGTATATGAAAAACATGTTTTTCAATGGCAAAAATCAATGAATATTGTAAATGCACAAACAGTAATATCTCCACATTGCACGGTGCAATTCTGAAATTTTTTGCTTTTTCCTGTTAATCCTAGCATGATAAAGAAGATTCAAAGAGAGTGAGATGCCAGCTCCTTTCATTCAGTCAGTAGCTTCAAACATTTCTGGTATATGAAAAACATGTTTTTCAATGGCAAAAATCAATGAATATTGTAAATGCACAAACAGTAATATCTCCACATTGCACGGTGCAATTCTGAAATTTTTAGCTTTTTCCTGTTAATCCTAGCATGATAAAGAAGATTCAAAGAGAGTGAGATGCCAGCTCCTTTCATTCAGTCAGTAGCTTCAAACATTTCTGGTATATGAAAAACATGTTTTTCAATGGCAAAAATCAATGAATATTGTAAATGCACAAACAGTAATATCTCCACATTGCACTGTGCAATTCTGAAATTTTTTGCTTTTTCCTGTTAATCCTAGCATGATAAAGAAGATTCAAAGAGAGTGAGATGCCAGCTCCTTTCATTCAGTCAGTAGCTTCAAACATTTCTGGTATATGAAAAACATGTTTTTCAATGGCAAAAATCAATGAATATTGTAAATGCACAAACAGTAATATCTCCACATTGCACGGTGCAATTCTGAAATTTTTTGCTTTTTCCTGCTAATCCTAGCATGATAAAGAAGATTCAAAGAGAGTGAGATGCCAGCTCCTTTCATTCAGTCAGTAGCTTCAAACATTTCTGGACGTTTTTCAATGGCAAAAATCAATGAATATTGTAAATGCACAAACAGTAATATCTCCACATTGCACGGTGCAATTCTGAAATTTTTAGCTTTTTCCTGTTAATCCTAGCATGATAAAGAAGATTCAAAGAGAGTGAGATGCCAGCTCCTTTCATTCAGTCAGTAGCTTCAAACATTTCTGGACGTTTTTCAATGGCAAAAATCAATGAATATTGTAAATGCACAAACAGTAATATCTCCACATTGCACGGTGCAATTCTGAAATTTTTAGCTTTTTCCTGTTAATCCTAGCATGATAAAGAAGATTCAAAGAGAGTGAGATGCCAGCTCCTTTCATTCAGTCAGTAGCTTCAAACATTTCTGGACGTTTTTCAATGGCAAAAATCAATGAATATTGTAAATGCACAAACAGTAATATCTCCACATTGCACGGTGCAATTCTGAAATTTTTAGCTTTTTCCTGTTAATCCTAGCATGATAAAGAAGATTCAAAGAGAGTGAGATGCCAGCTCCTTTCATTCAGTCAGTAGCTTCAAACATTTCTGGTATATGAAAAACATGTTTTTCAATGGCAAAAATCAATGAATATTGTAAATGCACAAACAGTAATATCTCCACATTGCACGGTGCAATTCTGAAATTTTTTGCTTTTTCCTGTTAATCCTAGCATGATAAAGAAGATTCAAAGAGAGTGAGATGCCAGCTCCTTTCATTCAGTCAGTAGCTTCAAACATTTCTGGTATATGAAAAACATGTTTTTCAATGGCAAAAATCAATGAATATTGTAAATGCACAAACAGTAATATCTCCACATTGCACGGTGCAATTCTGAAATTTTTAGCTTTTTCCTGTTAATCCTAGCATGATAAAGAAGATTCAAAGAGAGTGAGATGCCAGCTCCTTTCATTCAGTCAGTAGCTTCAAACATTTCTGGACGTTTTTCAATGGCAAAAATCAATGAATATTGTAAATGCACAAACAGTAATATCTCCACATTGCACGGTGCAATTCTGAAATTTTTTGCTTTTTCCTGCTAATCCTAGCATGATAAAGAAGATTCAAAGAGAGTGAGATGCCAGCTCCTTTCATTCAGTCAGTAGCTTCAAACATTTCTGGTATATGAAAAACATGTTTTTCAATGGCAAAAATCAATGAATATTGTAAATGCACAAACAGTAATATCTCCACATTGCACGGTGCAATTCTGAAATTTTTAGCTTTTTCCTGTTAATCCTAGCATGATAAAGAAGATTCAAAGAGAGTGAGATGCCAGCTCCTTTCATTCAGTCAGTAGCTTCAAACATTTCTGGACGTTTTTCAATGGCAAAAATCAATGAATATTGTAAATGCACAAACAGTAATATCTCCACATTGCACGGTGCAATTCTGAAATTTTTAGCTTTTTCCTGTTAATCCTAGCATGATAAAGAAGATTCAAAGAGAGTGAGATGCCAGCTCCTTTCATTCAGTCAGTAGCTTCAAACATTTCTGGACGTTTTTCAATGGCAAAAATCAATGAATATTGTAAATGCACAAACAGTAATATCTCCACATTGCACGGTGCAATTCTGAAATTTTTAGCTTTTTCCTGTTAATCCTAGCATGATAAAGAAGATTCAAAGAGAGTGAGATGCCAGCTCCTTTCATTCAGTCAGTAGCTTCAAACATTTCTGGACGTTTTTCAATGGCAAAAATCAATGAATATTGTAAATGCACAAACAGTAATATCTCCACATTGCACGGTGCAATTCTGAAATTTTTAGCTTTTTCCTGTTAATCCTAGCATGATAAAGAAGATTCAAAGAGAGTGAGATGCCAGCTCCTTTCATTCAGTCAGTAGCTTCAAACATTTCTGGACGTTTTTCAATGGCAAAAATCAATGAATATTGTAAATGCACAAACAGTAATATCTCCACATTGCACGGTGCAATTCTGAAATTTTTAGCTTTTTCCTGTTAATCCTAGCATGATAAAGAAGATTCAAAGAGAGTGAGATGCCAGCTCCTTTCATTCAGTCAGTAGCTTCAAACATTTCTGGACATGTTTTTCAATGGCAAAAATCAATGAATATTGTAAATGCACAAACAGTAATATCTCCACATTGCACGGTGCAATTCTGAAATTTTAGCTTTTTCCTGTTAATCCTAGCATGATAAAGAAGATTCAAAGAGAGTGAGATGCCAGCTCCTTTCATTCAGTCAGTAGCTTCAAACATTTCTGGTATATGAAAAACATGTTTTTCAATGGCAAAAATCAATGAATATTGTAAATGCACAAACAGTAATATCTCCACATTGCACGGTGCAATTCTGAAATTTTTAGCTTTTTCCTGTTAATCCTAGCATGATAAAGAAGATTCAAAGAGAGTGAGATGCCAGCTCCTTTCATTCAGTCAGTAGCTTCAAACATTTCTGGTATATGAAAAACATGTTTTTTCAATGGCAAAAATCAATGAATATTGTAAATGCACAAACAGTAATATCTCCACATTGCACGGTGCAATTCTGAAATTTTTAGCTTTTTCCTGTTAATCCTAGCATGATAAAGAAGATTCAAAGAGAGTGAGATGCCAGCTCCTTTCATTCAGTCAGTAGCTTCAAACATTTCTGGCATGTTTTTCAATGGCAAAAATCAATGAATATTGTAAATGCACAAACAGTAATATCTCCACATTGCACGGTGCAATTCTGAAATTTTTAGCTTTTTCCTGTTAATCCTAGCATGATAAAGAAGATTCAAAGAGAGTGAGATGCCAGCTCCTTTCATTCAGTCAGTAGCTTCAAACATTTCTGGTATATGAAAACATGTTTTTCAATGGCAAAAATCAATGAATATTGTAAATGCACAAACAGTAATATCTCCACATTGCACGGTGCAATTCTGAAATTTTTAGCTTTTTCCTGTTAATCCTAGCATGATAAAGAAGATTCAAAGAGAGTGAGATGCCAGCTCCTTTCATTCAGTCAGTAGCTTCAAACATTTCTGGTATATGAAAAACATGTTTTTCAATGGCAAAAATCAATGAATATTGTAAATGCACAAACAGTAATATCTCCACATTGCACGGTGCAATTCTGAAATTTTTAGCTTTTCCTGTTAATCCTAGCATGATAAAGAAGATTCAAAGAGAGTGAGATGCCAGCTCCTTTCATTCAGTCAGTAGCTTCAAACATTTCTGGTATATGAAAAACATGTTTT
>NW_027371584.1:0-25710 GCF_046119375.1 Phyllobates terribilis
CATTCAGTCAGTAGCTTCAAACATTTCTGGTATATGAAAAACATGTTTTTCAATGGCAAAAATCAATGAATATTGTAAATGCACAAACAGTAATATCTCCACATTGCAAGGTGCAATTCTGAAATTTTTTGCTTTTTCCTGCTAATCCTAGCATGATAAAGAAGATTCAAAGAGAGTGAGATGCCAGCTCCTTTCATTCAGTCAGTAGCTTCAAACATTTCTGGTATATGAAAAACATGTTTTTCAATGGCAAAAATCAATGAATATTGTAAATGCACAAACAGTAATATCTCCACATTGCACGGTGCAATTCTGAAATTTTTAGCTTTTTCCTGTTAATCCTAGCATGATAAAGAAGATTCAAAGAGAGTGAGATGCCAGCTCCTTTCATTCAGTCAGTAGCTTCAAACATTTCTGGTATATGAAAAACATGTTTTTCAATGGCAAAAATCAATGAATATTGTAAATGCACAAACAGTAATATCTCCACATTGCAAGGTGCAATTCTGAAATTTTTTGCTTTTTCCTGCTAATCCTAGCATGATAAAGAAGATTCAAAGAGAGTGAGATGCCAGCTCCTTTCATTCAGTCAGTAGCTTCAAACATTTCTGGTATATGAAAAACATGTTTTTCAATGGCAAAAATCAATGAATATTGTAAATGCACAAACAGTAATATCTCCACATTGCACAGGTGCAATTCTGAAATTTTTAGCTTTTTCCTGCTAATCCTAGCATGATAAAGAAGATTCAAAGAGAGTGAGATGCCAGCTCCTTTCATTCAGTCAGTAGCTTCAAACATTTCTGGTATATGAAAAACATGTTTTTCAATGGCAAAAATCAATGAATATTGTAAATGCACAAACAGTAATATCTCCACATTGCACAGTGCAATTCTGAAATTTTTAGCTTTTTCCTGTTAATCCTAGCATGATAAAGAAGATTCAAAGAGAGTGAGATGCCAGCTCCTTTCATTCAGTCAGTAGCTTCAAACATTTCTGGTATATGAAAAACATGTTTTTCAATGGCAAAAATCAATGAATATTGTAAATGCACAAACAGTAATATCTCCACATTGCAAGGTGCAATTCTGAAATTTTTGCTTTTTCCTGCTAATCCTAGCATGATAAAGAAGATTCAAAGAGAGTGAGATGCCAGCTCCTTTCATTCAGTCAGTAGCTTCAAACATTTCTGGTATATGAAAAACATGTTTTCAATGGCAAAAATCAATGAATATGTAAATGCACAAACAGTAATATCTCCACATTGCACGGTGCAATTCTGAAATTTTTAGCTTTTTCCTGTTAATCCTAGCATGATAAAGAAGATTCAAAGAGAGTGAGATGCCAGCTCCTTTCATTCAGTCAGTAGCTTCAAACATTTCTGGTATATGAAAAACATGTTTTTCAATGGCAAAAATCAATGAATATTGTAAATGCACAAACAGTAATATCTCCACATTGCAAGGTGCAATTCTGAAATTTTTTGCTTTTTTCCTGCTAATCCTAGCATGATAAAGAAGATTCAAAGAGAGTGAGATGCCAGCTCCTTTCATTCAGTCAGTAGCTCAAACATTTCTGGTATATGAAAAACATGTTTTTCAATGGCAAAAATCAATGAATATTGTAAATGCACAAACAGTAATATCTCCACATTGCACGGTGCAATTCTGAAATTTTTAGCTTTTTCCTGTTAATCCTAGCATGATAAAGAAGATTCAAAGAGAGTGAGATGCCAGCTCCTTTCATTCAGTCAGTAGCTTCAAACATTTCTGGTATATGAAAAACATGTTTTTCAATGGCAAAAATCAATGAATATTGTAAATGCACAAACAGTAATATCTCCACATTGCAAGGTGCAATTCTGAAATTTTTTGCTTTTTCCTGTTAATCCTAGCATGATAAAGAAGATTCAAAGAGAGTGAGATGCCAGCTCCTTTCATTCAGTCAGTAGCTTCAAACATTTCTGGTATATGAAAAACATGTTTTTCAATGGCAAAAATCAATGAATATTGTAAATGCACAAACAGTAATATCTCCACATTGCAAGGTGCAATTCTGAAATTTTTTGCTTTTTCCTGCTAATCCTAGCATGATAAAGAAGATTCAAAGAAAGTGAGATGCCAGCTCCTTTCATTCAGTCAGTAGCTTCAAACATTTCTGGTATATGAAAAACATGTTTTTCAATGGCAAAAATCAATGAATATTGTAAATGCACAAACAGTAATATCTCCACATTGCACGGTGCAATTCTGAAATTTTTAGCTTTTTCCTGTTAATCCTAGCATGATAAAGAAGATTCAAAGAGAGTGAGATGCCTGCTCCTTTCATTCAGTCAGTAGCTTCAAACATTTCTGGTATATGAAAAACATGTTTTTCAATGGCAAAAATCAATGAATATTGTAAATGCACAAACAGTAATATCTCCACATTGCATGGTGCAATTCTGAAATTTTTAGCTTTTTCCTGTTAATCCTAGCATGATAAAGAAGATTCAAAGAGAGTGAGATGCCAGCTCCTTTCATTCAGTCAGTAGCTTCAAACATTTCTGGTATATGAAAAACATGTTTTTCAATGGCAAAAATCAATGAATATTGTAAATGCACAAACAGTAATATCTCCACATTGCACGGTGCAATTCTGAAATTTTTGCTTTTTCCTGTTAATCCTAGCATGATAAAGAAGATTCAAAGAGAGTGAGATGCCAGCTCCTTTCATTCAGTCAGTAGCTTCAAACATTTCTGGTATATGAAAAACATGTTTTTCAATGGCAAAAATCAATGAATATTGTAAATGCACAAACAGTAATATCTCCACATTGCAAGGTGCAATTCTGAAATTTTTGCTTTTTCCTGTTAATCCTAGCATGATAAAGAAGATTCAAAGAGAGTGAGATGCCAGCTCCTTTCATTCAGTCAGTAGCTTCAAACATTTCTGGTATATGAAAAACATGTTTTTCAATGGCAAAAATCAATGAATATTGTAAATGCACAAACAGTAATATCTCCACATTGCAAGGTGCAATTCTGAAATTTTTTGCTTTTTCCTGCTAATCCTAGCATGATAAAGAAGATTCAAAGAGAGTGAGATGCCAGCTCCTTTCATTCAGTCAGTAGCTTCAAACATTTCTGGTATATGAAAAACATGTTTTTCAATGGCAAAAATCAATGAATATTGTAAATGCACAAACAGTAATATCTCCACATTGCACGGTGCAATTCTGAAATTTTTTAGCTTTTTCCTGTTAATCCTAGCATGATAAAGAAGATTCAAAGAGAGTGAGATGCCAGCTCCTTTCATTCAGTCAGTAGCTTCAAACATTTCTGGTATATGAAAAACATGTTTTTCAATGGCAAAAATCAATGAATATTGTAAATGCACAAACAGTAATATCTCCACATTGCACGGTGCAATTCTGAAATTTTTAGCTTTTTCCTGTTAATCCTAGCATGATAAAGAAGATTCAAAGAGAGTGAGATGCCAGCTCCTTTCATTCAGTCAGTAGCTTCAAACATTTCTGGTATATGAAAAACATGTTTTTCAATGGCAAAAATCAATGAATATTGTAAATGCACAAACAGTAATATCTCCACATTGCACGGTGCAATTCTGAAATTTTTTGCTTTTTCCTGTTAATCCTAGCATGATAAAGAAGATTCAAAGAGAGTGAGATGCCAGCTCCTTTCATTCAGTCAGTAGCTTCAAACATTTCTGGTATATGAAAAACTGTTTTTCAATGGCAAAAATCAATGAATATTGTAAATGCACAAACAGTAATATCTCCACATTGCACGGTGCAATTCTGAAATTTTTAGCTTTTTCCTGTTAATCCTAGCATGATAAAGAAGATTCAAAGAGAGTGAGATGCCAGCTCCTTTCATTCAGTCAGTAGCTTCAAACATTTCTGGTATATGAAAAACATGTTTTTCAATGGCAAAAATCAATGAATATTGTAAATGCACAAACAGTAATATCTCCACATTGCAAGGTGCAATTCTGAAATTTTTTGCTTTTTCCTGCTAATCCTAGCATGATAAAGAAGATTCAAAGAGAGTGAGATGCCAGCTCCTTTCATTCAGTCAGTAGCTTCAAACATTTCTGGTATATGAAAAACATGTTTTTCAATGGCAAAAATCAATGAATATTGTAAATGCACAAACAGTAATATCTCCACATTGCACGGTGCAATTCTGAAATTTTTTGCTTTTTCCTGTTAATCCTAGCATGATAAAGAAGATTCAAAGAGAGTGAGATGCCAGCTCCTTTCATTCAGTCAGTAGCTTCAAACATTTCTGGTATATGAAAAACATGTTTTTCAATGGCAAAAATCAATGAATATTGTAAATGCACAAACAGTAATATCTCCACATTGCAAGGTGCAATTCTGAAATTTTTTGCTTTTTCCTGTTAATCCTAGCATGATAAAGAAGATTCAAAGAGAGTGAGATGCCAGCTCCTTTCATTCAGTCAGTAGCTTCAAACATTTCTGGTATATGAAAAACATGTTTTTCAATGGCAAAAATCAATGAATATTGTAAATGCACAAACAGTAATATCTCCACATTGCAAGGTGCAATTCTGAAATTTTTTGCTTTTTCCTGCTAATCCTAGCATGATAAAGAAGATTCAAAGAGAGTGAGATGCCAGCTCCTTTCATTCAGTCAGTAGCTTCAAACATTTCTGGTATATGAAAAACATGTTTTTCAATGGCAAAAATCAATGAATATTGTAAATGCACAAACAGTAATATCTCCACATTGCAAGGTGCAATTCTGAAATTTTTTGCTTTTTCCTGCTAATCCTAGCATGATAAAGAAGATTCAAAGAGAGTGAGATGCCAGCTCCTTTCATTCAGTCAGTAGCTTCAAACATTTCTGGTATATGAAAAACATGTTTTTCAATGGCAAAAATCAATGAATATTGTAAATGCACAAACAGTAATATCTCCACATTGCACGGTGCAATTCTGAAATTTTTAGCTTTTTCCTGTTAATCCTAGCATGATAAAGAAGATTCAAAGAGAGTGAGATGCCAGCTCCTTTCATTCAGTCAGTAGCTTCAAACATTTCTGGTATATGAAAAACATGTTTTTCAATGGCAAAAATCAATGAATATTGTAAATGCACAAACAGTAATATCTCCACATTGCAAGGTGCAATTCTGAAATTTTTTGCTTTTTCCTGCTAATCCTAGCATGATAAAGAAGATTCAAAGAGAGTGAGATGCCAGCTCCTTTCATTCAGTCAGTAGCTTCAAACATTTCTGGTATATGAAAAACATGTTTTTCAATGGCAAAAATCAATGAATATTGTAAATGCACAAACAGTAATATCTCCACATTGCACGGTGCAATTCTGAAATTTTTAGCTTTTTCCTGTTAATCCTAGCATGATAAAGAAGATTCAAAGAGAGTGAGATGCCAGCTCCTTTCATTCAGTCAGTAGCTTCAAACATTTCTGGTATATGAAAAACATGTTTTTCAATGGCAAAAATCAATGAATATTGTAAATGCACAAACAGTAATATCTCCACATTGCAAGGTGCAATTCTGAAATTTTTTGCTTTTTCCTGTTAATCCTAGCATGATAAAGAAGATTCAAAGAGAGTGAGATGCCAGCTCCTTTCATTCAGTCAGTAGCTTCAAACATTTCTGGTATATGAAAAACATGTTTTTCAATGGCAAAAATCAATGAATATTGTAAATGCACAAACAGTAATATCTCCACATTGCAAGGTGCAATTCTGAAATTTTTTGCTTTTTCCTGCTAATCCTAGCATGATAAAGAAGATTCAAAGAGAGTGAGATGCCAGCTCCTTTCATTCAGTCAGTAGCTTCAAACATTTCTGGTATATGAAAAACATGTTTTTCAATGGCAAAAATCAATGAATATTGTAAATGCACAAACAGTAATATCTCCACATTGCACGGTGCAATTCTGAAATTTTTAGCTTTTTCCTGTTAATCCTAGCATGATAAAGAAGATTCAAAGAGAGTGAGATGCCAGCTCCTTTCATTCAGTCAGTAGCTTCAAACATTTCTGGTATATGAAAAACATGTTTTTCAATGGCAAAAATCAATGAATATTGTAAATGCACAAACAGTAATATCTCCACATTGCAAGGTGCAATTCTGAAATTTTTTGCTTTTTCCTGCTAATCCTAGCATGATAAAGAAGATTCAAAGAGAGTGAGATGCCAGCTCCTTTCATTCAGTCAGTAGCTTCAAACATTTCTGGTATATGAAAAACATGTTTTTCAATGGCAAAAATCAATGAATATTGTAAATGCACAAACAGTAATATCTCCACATTGCAAGGTGCAATTCTGAAATTTTTTGCTTTTTCCTGCTAATCCTAGCATGATAAAGAAGATTCAAAGAGAGTGAGATGCCAGCTCCTTTCATTCAGTCAGTAGCTTCAAACATTTCTGGTATATGAAAAACATGTTTTTCAATGGCAAAAATCAATGAATATTGTAAATGCACAAACAGTAATATCTCCACATTGCACAGTGCAATTCTGAAATTTTTAGCTTTTTCCTGTTAATCCTAGCATGATAAAGAAGATTCAAAGAGAGTGAGATGCCAGCTCCTTTCATTCAGTCAGTAGCTTCAAACATTTCTGGTATATGAAAAACATGTTTTTCAATGGCAAAAATCAATGAATATTGTAAATGCACAAACAGTAATATCTCCACATTGCAAGGTGCAATTCTGAAAATTTTTGCTTTTTCCTGCTAATCCTAGCATGATAAAGAAGATTCAAAGAGAGTGAGATGCCAGCTCCTTTCATTCAGTCAGTAGCTTCAAACATTTCTGGTATATGAAAAACATGTTTTTCAATGGCAAAAATCAATGAATATTGTAAATGCACAAACAGTAATATCTCCACATTGCACGGTGCAATTCTGAAATTTTTAGCTTTTTCCTGTTAATCCTAGCATGATAAAGAAGATTCAAAGAGAGTGAGATGCCAGCTCCTTTCATTCAGTCAGTAGCTTCAAACATTTCTGGTATATGAAAAACATGTTTTTCAATGGCAAAAATCAATGAATATTGTAAATGCACAAACAGTAATATCTCCACATTGCAAGGTGCAATTCTGAAATTTTTTGCTTTTTCCTGCTAATCCTAGCATGATAAAGAAGATTCAAAGAGAGTGAGATGCCAGCTCCTTTCATTCAGTCAGTAGCTTCAAACATTTCTGGTATATGAAAAACATGTTTTTCAATGGCAAAAATCAATGAATATTGTAAATGCACAAACAGTAATATCTCCACATTGCACGGTGCAATTCTGAAATTTTTAGCTTTTTCCTGTTAATCCTAGCATGATAAAGAAGATTCAAAGAGAGTGAGATGCCAGCTCCTTTCATTCAGTCAGTAGCTTCAAACATTTCTGGTATATGAAAAACATGTTTTTTAATGGCAAAAATCAATGAATATTGTAAATGCACAAACAGTAATATCTCCACATTGCAAGGTGCAATTCTGAAATTTTTTGCTTTTTCCTGTTAATCCTAGCATGATAAAGAAGATTCAAAGAGAGTGAGATGCCAGCTCCTTTCATTCAGTCAGTAGCTTCAAACATTTCTGGTATATGAAAAACATGTTTTTCAATGGCAAAAATCAATGAATATTGTAAATGCACAAACAGTAATATCTCCACATTGCAAGGTGCAATTCTGAAATTTTTTGCTTTTTCCTGCTAATCCTAGCATGATAAAGAAGATTCAAAGAAAGTGAGATGCCAGCTCCTTTCATTCAGTCAGTAGCTTCAAACATTTCTGGTATATGAAAAACATGTTTTTCAATGGCAAAAATCAATGAATATTGTAAATGCACAAACAGTAATATCTCCACATTGCACGGTGCAATTCTGAAATTTTTAGCTTTTTCCTGTTAATCCTAGCATGATAAAGAAGATTCAAAGAGAGTGAGATGCCTGCTCCTTTCATTCAGTCAGTAGCTTCAAACATTTCTGGTATATGAAAAACATGTTTTTCAATGGCAAAAATCAATGAATATTGTAAATGCACAAACAGTAATATCTCCACATTGCATGGTGCAATTCTGAAATTTTTAGCTTTTTCCTGTTAATCCTAGCATGATAAAGAAGATTCAAAGAGAGTGAGATGCCAGCTCCTTTCATTCAGTCAGTAGCTTCAAACATTTCTGGTATATGAAAAACATGTTTTTCAATGGCAAAAATCAATGAATATTGTAAATGCACAAACAGTAATATCTCCACATTGCACGGTGCAATTCTGAAATTTTTTGCTTTTTCCTGTTAATCCTAGCATGATAAAGAAGATTCAAAGAGAGTGAGATGCCAGCTCCTTTCATTCAGTCAGTAGCTTCAAACATTTCTGGTATATGAAAAACATGTTTTTCAATGGCAAAAATCAATGAATATTGTAAATGCACAAACAGTAATATCTCCACATTGCATGGTGCAATTCTGAAATTTTTTGCTTTTTCCTGCTAATCCTAGCATGATAAAGAAGATTCAAAGAGAGTGAGATGCCAGCTCCTTTCATTCAGTCAGTAGCTTCAAACATTTCTGGTATATGAAAAACATGTTTTTCAATGGCAAAAATCAATGAATATTGTAAATGCACAAACAGTAATATCTCCACATTGCACGGTGCAATTCTGAAATTTTTAGCTTTTTCCTGTTAATCCTAGCATGATAAAGAAGATTCAAAGAGAGTGAGATGCCAGCTCCTTTCATTCAGTCAGTAGCTTCAAACATTTCTGGTATATGAAAAACATGTTTTTCAATGGCAAAAATCAATGAATATTGTAAATGCACAAACAGTAATATCTCCACATTGCAAGGTGCAATTCTGAAATTTTTTGCTTTTTCCTGTTAATCCTAGCATGATAAAGAAGATTCAAAGAGAGTGAGATGCCAGCTCCTTTCATTCAGTCAGTAGCTTCAAACATTTCTGGTATATGAAAAACATGTTTTTCAATGGCAAAAATCAATGAATATTGTAAATGCACAAACAGTAATATCTCCACATTGCAAGGTGCAATTCTGAAATTTTTTGCTTTTTCCTGCTAATCCTAGCATGATAAAGAAGATTCAAAGAGAGTGAGATGCCAGCTCCTTTCATTCAGTCAGTAGCTTCAAACATTTCTGGTATATGAAAAACATGTTTTTCAATGGCAAAAATCAATGAATATTGTAAATGCACAAACAGTAATATCTCCACATTGCACGGTGCAATTCTGAAATTTTTAGCTTTTTCCTGTTAATCCTAGCATGATAAAGAAGATTCAAAGAGAGTGAGATGCCAGCTCCTTTCATTCAGTCAGTAGCTTCAAACATTTCTGGTATATGAAAAACATGTTTTTCAATGGCAAAAATCAATGAATATTGTAAATGCACAAACAGTAATATCTCCACATTGCACGGTGCAATTCTGAAATTTTTAGCTTTTTCCTGTTAATCCTAGCATGATAAAGAAGATTCAAAGAGAGTGAGATGCCAGCTCCTTTCATTCAGTCAGTAGCTTCAAACATTTCTGGTATATGAAAAACATGTTTTTCAATGGCAAAAATCAATGAATATTGTAAATGCACAAACAGTAATATCTCCACATTGCAAGGTGCAATTCTGAAATTTTTTGCTTTTTCCTGTTAATCCTAGCATGATAAAGAAGATTCAAAGAGAGTGAGATGCCAGCTCCTTTCATTCAGTCAGTAGCTTCAAACATTTCTGGTATATGAAAAACGTTTTTCAATGGCAAAAATCAATGAATATTGTAAATGCACAAACAGTAATATCTCCACATTGCACGGTGCAATTCTGAAATTTTTAGCTTTTTCCTGTTAATCCTAGCATGATAAAGAAGATTCAAAGAGAGTGAGATGCCAGCTCCTTTCATTCAGTCAGTAGCTTCAAAGATTTCTGGTATATGAAAAACATGTTTTTCAATGGCAAAAATCAATGAATATTGTAAATGCACAAACAGTAATATCTCCACATTGCAAGGTGCAATTCTGAATTTTTTTGCTTTTTCCTGTTAATCCTAGCATGATAAAGAAGATTCAAAGAGAGTGAGATGCCAGCTCCTTTCATTCAGTCAGTAGCTTCAAACATTTCTGGTATATGAAAAACATGTTTTTCAATGGCAAAAATCAATGAATATTGTAAATGCACAAACAGTAATATCTCCACATTGCAAGGTGCAATTCTGAAATTTTTTGCTTTTTCCTGCTAATCCTAGCATGATAAAGAAGATTCAAAGAGAGTGAGATGCCAGCTCCTTTCATTCAGTCAGTAGCTTCAAACATTTCTGGTATATGAAAAACATGTTTTTCAATGGCAAAAATCAATGAATATTGTAAATGCACAAACAGTAATATCTCCACATTGCACGGTGCAATTCTGAAATTTTTAGCTTTTTCCTGTTAATCCTAGCATGATAAAGAAGATTCAAAGAGAGTGAGATGCCAGCTCCTTTCATTCAGTCATTAGCTTCAAACATTTCTGGTATATGAAAAACATGTTTTTCAATGGCAAAAATCAGTGAATACTGTAAATGCACAAACAGTAATATCTCCACATTGCACGGTGCAATTCTGAAATTTTTAGCTTTTTCCTGTTAATCCTAGCATGATAAAGAAGATTCAAAGAGAGTGAGATGCCAGCTCCTTTCATTCAGTCAGTAGCTTCAAACATTTCTGGTATATGAAAAACATGTTTTTCAATGGCAAAAATCAATGAATATTGTAAATGCACAAACAGTAATATCTCCACATTGCACGGTGCAATTCTGAAATTTTTAGCTTTTTCCTGTTAATCCTAGCATGATAAAGAAGATTCAAAGAGAGTGAGATGCCTGCTCCTTTCATTCAGTCAGTAGCTTCAAACATTTCTGGTATATGAAAAACATGTTTTTCAATGGCAAAAATCAATGAATATTGTAAATGCACAAACAGTAATATCTCCACATTGCATGGTGCAATTCTGAAATTTTTAGCTTTTTCCTGTTAATCCTAGCATGATAAAGAAGATTCAAAGAGAGTGAGATGCCAGCTCCTTTCATTCAGTCAGTAGCTTCAAACATTTCTGGTATATGAAAAACATGTTTTTCAATGGCAAAAATCAATGAATATTGTAAATGCACAAACAGTAATATCTCCACATTGCACGGTGCAATTCTGAAATTTTTTGCTTTTTCCTGTTAATCCTAGCATGATAAAGAAGATTCAAAGAGAGTGAGATGCCAGCTCCTTTCATTCAGTCAGTAGCTTCAAACATTTCTGGTATATGAAAAACATGTTTTTCAATGGCAAAAATCAATGAATATTGTAAATGCACAAACAGTAATATCTCCACATTGCATGGTGCAATTCTGAAATTTTTTGCTTTTTCCTGCTAATGCTAGCATGATAAAGAAGATTCAAAGAGAGTGAGATGCCAGCTCCTTTCATTCAGTCAGTAGCTTCAAACATTTCTGGTATATGAAAAACATGTTTTTCAATGGCAAAAATCAATGAATATTGTAAATGCACAAACAGTAATATCTCCACATTGCACGGTGCAATTCTGAAATTTTTAGCTTTTTCCTGTTAATCCTAGCATGATAAAGAAGATTCAAAGAGAGTGAGATGCCAGCTCCTTTCATTCAGTCAGTAGCTTCAAACATTTCTGGTATATGAAAAACATGTTTTTCAATGGCAAAAATCAATGAATATTGTAAATGCACAAACAGTAATATCTCCACATTGCACGGTGCAATTCTGAAATTTTTAGCTTTTTCCTGTTAATCCTAGCATGATAAAGAAGATTCAAAGAGAGTGAGATGCCTGCTCCTTTCATTCAGTCAGTAGCTTCAAACATTTCTGGTATATGAAAAACATGTTTTTCAATGGCAAAAATCAATGAATATTGTAAATGCACAAACAGTAATATCTCCACATTGCATGGTGCAATTCTGAAATTTTTAGCTTTTTCCTGTTAATCCTAGCATGATAAAGAAGATTCAAAGAGAGTGAGATGCCAGCTCCTTTCATTCAGTCAGTAGCTTCAAACATTTCTGGTATATGAAAAACATGTTTTTCAATGGCAAAAATCAATGAATATTGTAAATGCACAAACAGTAATATCTCCACATTGCACGGTGCAATTCTGAAATTTTTTGCTTTTTCCTGCTAATCCTAGCATGATAAAGAAGATTCAAAGAAAGTGAGATGCCAGCTCCTTTCATTCAGTCAGTAGCTTCAAACATTTCTGGTATATGAAAAACATGTTTTTCAATGGCAAAAATCAATGAATATTGTAAATGCACAAACAGTAATATCTCCACATTGCACGGTGCAATTCTGAAATTTTTAGCTTTTTCCTGTTAATCCTAGCATGATAAAGAAGATTCAAAGAGAGTGAGATGCCTGCTCCTTTCATTCAGTCAGTAGCTTCAAACATTTCTGGTATATGAAAAACATGTTTTTCAATGGCAAAAATCAATGAATATTGTAAATGCACAAAGAGTAATATCTCCACATTGCATGGTGCAATTCTGAAATTTTTAGCTTTTTCCTGTTAATCCTAGCATGATAAAGAAGATTCAAAGAGAGTGAGATGCCAGCTCCTTTCATTCAGTCAGTAGCTTCAAACATTTCTGGTATATGAAAAACATGTTTTTCAATGGCAAAAATCAATGAATATTGTAAATGCACAAACAGTAATATCTCCACATTGCACGGTGCAATTCTGAAATTTTTTGCTTTTTCCTGTTAATCCTAGCATGATAAAGAAGATTCAAAGAGAGTGAGATGCCAGCTCCTTTCATTCAGTCAGTAGCTTCAAACATTTCTGGTATATGAAAAACATGTTTTTCAATGGCAAAAATCAATGAATATTGTAAATGCACAAACAGTAATATCTCCACATTGCATGGTGCAATTCTGAAATTTTTTGCTTTTTCCTGCTAATGCTAGCATGATAAAGAAGATTCAAAGAGAGTGAGATGCCAGCTCCTTTCATTCAGTCAGTAGCTTCAAACATTTCTGGTATATGAAAAACATGTTTTTCAATGGCAAAAATCAATGAATATTGTAAATGCACAAACAGTAATATCTCCACATTGCACGGTGCAATTCTGAAATTTTTAGCTTTTTCCTGTTAATCCTAGCATGATAAAGAAGATTCAAAGAGAGTGAGATGCCAGCTCCTTTCATTCAGTCAGTAGCTTCAAACATTTCTGGTATATGAAAAACATGTTTTTCAATGGCAAAAATCAATGAATATTGTAAATGCACAAACAGTAATATCTCCACATTGCAAGGTGCAATTCTGAAATTTTTTGCTTTTTCCTGCTAATCCTAGCATGATAAAGAAGATTCAAAGAGAGTGAGATGCCAGCTCCTTTCATTCAGTCAGTAGCTTCAAACATTTCTGGTATATGAAAAACATGTTTTTCAATGGCAAAAATCAATGAATATTGTAAATGCACAAACAGTAATATCTCCACATTGCACGGTGCAATTCTGAAATTTTTAGCTTTTTCCTGTTAATCCTAGCATGATAAAGAAGATTCAAAGAGAGTGAGATGCCAGCTCCTTTCATTCAGTCAGTAGCTTCAAACATTTCTGGTATATGAAAAACATGTTTTTCAATGGCAAAAATCAATGAATATTGTAAATGCACAAACAGTAATATCTCCACATTGCACGGTGCAATTCTGAAATTTTTAGCTTTTTCCTGTTAATCCTAGCATGATAAAGAAGATTCAAAGAGAGTGAGATGCCAGCTCCTTTCATTCAGTCAGTAGCTTCAAACATTTCTGGTATATGAAAAACATGTTTTTCAATGGCAAAAATCAATGAATATTGTAAATGCACAAACAGTAATATCTCCACATTGCAAGGTGCAATTCTGAAATTTTTTGCTTTTTCCTGTTAATCCTAGCATGATAAAGAAGATTCAAAGAGAGTGAGATGCCAGCTCCTTTCATTCAGTCAGTAGCTTCAAACATTTCTGGTATATGAAAAACGTTTTTCAATGGCAAAAATCAATGAATATTGTAAATGCACAAACAGTAATATCTCCACATTGCACGGTGCAATTCTGAAATTTTTAGCTTTTTCCTGTTAATCCTAGTATGATAAAGAAGATTCAAAGAGAGTGAGATGCCAGCTCCTTTCATTCAGTCAGTAGCTTCAAACATTTCTGGTATATGAAAAACATGTTTTTCAATGGCAAAAATCAATGAATATTGTAAATGCACAAACAGTAATATCTCCACATTGCAAGGTGCAATTCTGAAATTTTTTGCTTTTTCCTGCTAATCCTAGCATGATAAAGAAGATTCAAAGAGAGTGAGATGCCAGCTCCTTTCATTCAGTCAGTAGCTTCAAACATTTCTGGTATATGAAAAACATGTTTTTCAATGGCAAAAATCAAATGAATATTGTAAATGCACAAACAGTAATATCTCCACATTGCACGGTGCAATTCTGAAATTTTTAGCTTTTTCCTGTTAATCCTAGCATGATAAAGAAGATTCAAAGAGAGTGAGATGCCAGCTCCTTTCATTCAGTCAGTAGCTTCAAACATTTCTGGTATATGAAAAACATGTTTTTTAATGGCAAAAATCAATGAATATTGTAAATGCACAAACAGTAATATCTCCACATTGCAAGGTGCAATTCTGAAATTTTTTGCTTTTTCCTGTTAATCCTAGCATGATAAAGAAGATTCAAAGAGAGTGAGATGCCAGCTCCTTTCATTCAGTCAGTAGCTTCAAACATTTCTGGTATATGAAAAACATGTTTTTCAATGGCAAAAATCAATGAATATTGTAAATGCACAAACAGTAATATCTCCACATTGCAAGGTGCAATTCTGAAATTTTTTGCTTTTTCCTGCTAATCCTAGCATGATAAAGAAGATTCAAAGAAAGTGAGATGCCAGCTCCTTTCATTCAGTCAGTAGCTTCAAACATTTCTGGTATATGAAAAACATGTTTTCAATGGCAAAAATCAATGAATATTGTAAATGCACAAACAGTAATATCTCCACATTGCACGGTGCAATTCTGAAATTTTTAGCTTTTTCCTGTTAATCCTAGCATGATAAAGAAGATTCAAAGAGAGTGAGATGCCTGCTCCTTTCATTCAGTCAGTAGCTTCAAACATTTCTGGTATATGAAAAACATGTTTTTCAATGGCAAAAATCAATGAATATTGTAAATGCACAAACAGTAATATCTCCACATTGCATGGTGCAATTCTGAAATTTTTAGCTTTTTCCTGTTAATCCTAGCATGATAAAGAAGATTCAAAGAGAGTGAGATGCCAGCTCCTTTCATTCAGTCAGTAGCTTCAAACATTTCTGGTATATGAAAAACATGTTTTTCAATGGCAAAAATCAATGAATATTGTAAATGCACAAACAGTAATATCTCCACATTGCACGGTGCAATTCTGAAATTTTTTGCTTTTTCCTGTTAATCCTAGCATGATAAAGAAGATTCAAAGAGAGTGAGATGCCAGCTCCTTTCATTCAGTCAGTAGCTTCAAACATTTCTGGTATATGAAAAACATGTTTTTCAATGGCAAAAATCAATGAATATTGTAAATGCACAAACAGTAATATCTCCACATTGCATGGTGCAATTCTGAAATTTTTTGCTTTTTCCTGCTAATCCTAGCATGATAAAGAAGATTCAAAGAGAGTGAGATGCCAGCTCCTTTCATTCAGTCAGTAGCTTCAAACATTTCTGGTATATGAAAAACATGTTTTTCAATGGCAAAAATCAATGAATATTGTAAATGCACAAACAGTAATATCTCCACATTGCACGGTGCAATTCTGAAATTTTTAGCTTTTTCCTGTTAATCCTAGCATGATAAAGAAGATTCAAAGAGAGTGAGATGCCAGCTCCTTTCATTCAGTCAGTAGCTTCAAACATTTCTGGTATATGAAAAACATGTTTTTCAATGGCAAAAATCAATGAATATTGTAAATGCACAAACAGTAATATCTCCACATTGCAAGGTGCAATTCTGAAATTTTTTGCTTTTTCCTGTTAATCCTAGCATGATAAAGAAGATTCAAAGAGAGTGAGATGCCAGCTCCTTTCATTCAGTCAGTAGCTTCAAACATTTCTGGTATATGAAAAACATGTTTTTCAATGGCAAAAATCAATGAATATTGTAAATGCACAAACAGTAATATCTCCACATTGCACGGTGCAATTCTGAAATTTTTTGCTTTTTCCTGCTAATCCTAGCATGATAAAGAAGATTCAAAGAGAGTGAGATGCCAGCTCCTTTCATTCAGTCAGTAGCTTCAAACATTTCTGGTATATGAAAAACATGTTTTTCAATGGCAAAAATCAATGAATATTGTAAATGCACAAACAGTAATATCTCCACATTGCACGGTGCAATTCTGAAATTTTTAGCTTTTTCCTGTTAATCCTAGCATGATAAAGAAGATTCAAAGAGAGTGAGATGCCAGCTCCTTTCATTCAGTCAGTAGCTTCAAACATTTCTGGTATATGAAAAACATGTTTTTCAATGGCAAAAATCAATGAATATTGTAAATGCACAAACAGTAATATCTCCACATTGCACGGTGCAATTCTGAAATTTTTAGCTTTTTCCTGTTAATCCTAGCATGATAAAGAAGATTCAAAGAGAGTGAGATGCCAGCTCCTTTCATTCAGTCAGTAGCTTCAAACATTTCTGGTATATGAAAAACATGTTTTTCAATGGCAAAAATCAATGAATATTGTAAATGCACAAACAGTAATATCTCCACATTGCAAGGTGCAATTCTGAAATTTTTTGCTTTTTCCTGTTAATCCTAGCATGATAAAGAAGATTCAAAGAGAGTGAGATGCCAGCTCCTTTCATTCAGTCAGTAGCTTCAAACATTTCTGGTATATGAAAAACGTTTTTCAATGGCAAAAATCAATGAATATTGTAAATGCACAAACAGTAATATCTCCACATTGCACGGTGCAATTCTGAAATTTTTAGCTTTTTCCTGTTAATCCTAGCATGATAAAGAAGATTCAAAGAGAGTGAGATGCCAGCTCCTTTCATTCAGTCAGTAGCTTCAAAGATTTCTGGTATATGAAAAACATGTTTTTCAATGGCAAAAATCAATGAATATTGTAAATGCACAAACAGTAATATCTCCACATTGCAAGGTGCAATTCTGAATTTTTTTGCTTTTTCCTGTTAATCCTAGCATGATAAAGAAGATTCAAAGAGAGTGAGATGCCAGCTCCTTTCATTCAGTCAGTAGCTTCAAACATTTCTGGTATATGAAAAACATGTTTTTCAATGGCAAAAATCAATGAATATTGTAAATGCACAAACAGTAATATCTCCACATTGCAAGGTGCAATTCTGAAATTTTTTGCTTTTTCCTGCTAATCCTAGCATGATAAAGAAGATTCAAAGAGAGTGAGATGCCAGCTCCTTTCATTCAGTCAGTAGCTTCAAACATTTCTGGTATATGAAAAACATGTTTTTCAATGGCAAAAATCAATGAATATTGTAAATGCACAAACAGTAATATCTCCACATTGCACGGTGCAATTCTGAAATTTTTAGCTTTTTCCTGTTAATCCTAGCATGATAAAGAAGATTCAAAGAGAGTGAGATGCCAGCTCCTTTCATTCAGTCATTAGCTTCAAACATTTCTGGTATATGAAAAACATGTTTTTCAATGGCAAAAATCAGTGAATACTGTAAATGCACAAACAGTAATATCTCCACATTGCACGGTGCAATTCTGAAATTTTTAGCTTTTTCCTGTTAATCCTAGCATGATAAAGAAGATTCAAAGAGAGTGAGATGCCAGCTCCTTTCATTCAGTCAGTAGCTTCAAACATTTCTGGTATATGAAAAACATGTTTTTCAATGGCAAAAATCAATGAATATTGTAAATGCACAAACAGTAATATCTCCACATTGCACGGTGCAATTCTGAAATTTTTAGCTTTTTCCTGTTAATCCTAGCATGATAAAGAAGATTCAAAGAGAGTGAGATGCCTGCTCCTTTCATTCAGTCAGTAGCTTCAAACATTTCTGGTATATGAAAAACATGTTTTTCAATGGCAAAAATCAATGAATATTGTAAATGCACAAACAGTAATATCTCCACATTGCATGGTGCAATTCTGAAATTTTTAGCTTTTTCCTGTTAATCCTAGCATGATAAAGAAGATTCAAAGAGAGTGAGATGCCAGCTCCTTTCATTCAGTCAGTAGCTTCAAACATTTCTGGTATATGAAAAACATGTTTTTCAATGGCAAAAATCAATGAATATTGTAAATGCACAAACAGTAATATCTCCACATTGCACGGTGCAATTCTGAAATTTTTTGCTTTTTCCTGTTAATCCTAGCATGATAAAGAAGATTCAAAGAGAGTGAGATGCCAGCTCCTTTCATTCAGTCAGTAGCTTCAAACATTTCTGGTATATGAAAAACATGTTTTTCAATGGCAAAAATCAATGAATATTGTAAATGCACAAACAGTAATATCTCCACATTGCATGGTGCAATTCTGAAATTTTTGCTTTTTCCTGCTAATGCTAGCATGATAAAGAAGATTCAAAGAGAGTGAGATGCCAGCTCCTTTCATTCAGTCAGTAGCTTCAAACATTTCTGGTATATGAAAAACATGTTTTTCAATGGCAAAAATCAATGAATATTGTAAATGCACAAACAGTAATATCTCCACATTGCACGGTGCAATTCTGAAATTTTTAGCTTTTTCCTGTTAATCCTAGCATGATAAAGAAGATTCAAAGAGAGTGAGATGCCAGCTCCTTTCATTCAGTCAGTAGCTTCAAACATTTCTGGTATATGAAAAACATGTTTTTCAATGGCAAAAATCAATGAATATTGTAAATGCACAAACAGTAATATCTCCACATTGCACGGTGCAATTCTGAAATTTTTAGCTTTTTCCTGTTAATCCTAGCATGATAAAGAAGATTCAAAGAGAGTGAGATGCCTGCTCCTTTCATTCAGTCAGTAGCTTCAAACATTTCTGGTATATGAAAAACATGTTTTTCAATGGCAAAAATCAATGAATATTGTAAATGCACAAACAGTAATATCTCCACATTGCATGGTGCAATTCTGAAATTTTTAGCTTTTTCCTGTTAATCCTAGCATGATAAAGAAGATTCAAAGAGAGTGAGATGCCAGCTCCTTTCATTCAGTCAGTAGCTTCAAACATTTCTGGTATATGAAAAACATGTTTTTCAATGGCAAAAATCAATGAATATTGTAAATGCACAAACAGTAATATCTCCACATTGCACGGTGCAATTCTGAAATTTTTTGCTTTTTCCTGCTAATCCTAGCATGATAAAGAAGATTCAAAGAAAGTGAGATGCCAGCTCCTTTCATTCAGTCAGTAGCTTCAAACATTTCTGGTATATGAAAAACATGTTTTTCAATGGCAAAAATCAATGAATATTGTAAATGCACAAACAGTAATATCTCCACATTGCACGGTGCAATTCTGAAATTTTTAGCTTTTTCCTGTTAATCCTAGCATGATAAAGAAGATTCAAAGAGAGTGAGATGCCTGCTCCTTTCATTCAGTCAGTAGCTTCAAACATTTCTGGTATATGAAAAACATGTTTTTCAATGGCAAAAATCAATGAATATTGTAAATGCACAAACAGTAATATCTCCACATTGCATGGTGCAATTCTGAAATTTTTAGCTTTTTCCTGTTAATCCTAGCATGATAAAGAAGATTCAAAGAGAGTGAGATGCCAGCTCCTTTCATTCAGTCAGTAGCTTCAAACATTTCTGGTATATGAAAAACATGTTTTTCAATGGCAAAAATCAATGAATATTGTAAATGCACAAACAGTAATATCTCCACATTGCACGGTGCAATTCTGAAATTTTTTGCTTTTTCCTGTTAATCCTAGCATGATAAAGAAGATTCAAAGAGAGTGAGATGCCAGCTCCTTTCATTCAGTCAGTAGCTTCAAACATTTCTGGTATATGAAAAACATGTTTTTCAATGGCAAAAATCAATGAATATTGTAAATGCACAAACAGTAATATCTCCACATTGCATGGTGCAATTCTGAAATTTTTTGCTTTTTCCTGCTAATGCTAGCATGATAAAGAAGATTCAAAGAGAGTGAGATGCCAGCTCCTTTCATTCAGTCAGTAGCTTCAAACATTTCTGGTATATGAAAAACATGTTTTTCAATGGCAAAAATCAATGAATATTGTAAATGCACAAACAGTAATATCTCCACATTGCACGGTGCAATTCTGAAATTTTTAGCTTTTTCCTGTTAATCCTAGCATGATAAAGAAGATTCAAAGAGAGTGAGATGCCAGCTCCTTTCATTCAGTCAGTAGCTTCAAACATTTCTGGTATATGAAAAACATGTTTTTCAATGGCAAAAATCAATGAATATTGTAAATGCACAAACAGTAATATCTCCACATTGCAAGGTGCAATTCTGAAATTTTTTGCTTTTTCCTGTTAATCCTAGCATGATAAAGAAGATTCAAAGAGAGTGAGATGCCAGCTCCTTTCATTCAGTCAGTAGCTTCAAACATTTCTGGTATATGAAAAACATGTTTTTCAATGGCAAAAATCAATGAATATTGTAAATGCACAAACAGTAATATCTCCACATTGCAAGGTGCAATTCTGAAATTTTTTGCTTTTTCCTGCTAATCCTAGCATGATAAAGAAGATTCAAAGAGAGTGAGATGCCAGCTCCTTTCATTCAGTCAGTAGCTTCAAACATTTCTGGTATATGAAAAACATGTTTTTCAATGGCAAAAATCAATGAATATTGTAAATGCACAAACAGTAATATCTCCACATTGCACGGTGCAATTCTGAAATTTTTAGCTTTTTCCTGTTAATCCTAGCATGATAAAGAAGATTCAAAGAGAGTGAGATGCCAGCTCCTTTCATTCAGTCAGTAGCTTCAAACATTTCTGGTATATGAAAAACATGTTTTTCAATGGCAAAAATCAATGAATATTGTAAATGCACAAACAGTAATATCTCCACATTGCACGGTGCAATTCTGAAATTTTTAGCTTTTTCCTGTTAATCCTAGCATGATAAAGAAGATTCAAAGAGAGTGAGATGCCAGCTCCTTTCATTCAGTCAGTAGCTTCAAACATTTCTGGTATATGAAAAACATGTTTTTCAATGGCAAAAATCAATGAATATTGTAAATGCACAAACAGTAATATCTCCACATTGCAAGGTGCAATTCTGAAATTTTTTGCTTTTTCCTGTTAATCCTAGCATGATAAAGAAGATTCAAAGAGAGTGAGATGCCAGCTCCTTTCATTCAGTCAGTAGCTTCAAACATTTCTGGTATATGAAAAACGTTTTTCAATGGCAAAAATCAATGAATATTGTAAATGCACAAACAGTAATATCTCCACATTGCACGGTGCAATTCTGAAATTTTTAGCTTTTTCCTGTTAATCCTAGTATGATAAAGAAGATTCAAAGAGAGTGAGATGCCAGCTCCTTTCATTCAGTCAGTAGCTTCAAACATTTCTGGTATATGAAAAACATGTTTTTCAATGGCAAAAATCAATGAATATTGTAAATGCACAAACAGTAATATCTCCACATTGCAAGGTGCAATTCTGAATTTTTTTGCTTTTTCCTGTTAATCCTAGCATGATAAAGAAGATTCAAAGAGAGTGAGATGCCAGCTCCTTTCATTCAGTCAGTAGCTTCAAACATTTCTGGTATATGAAAAACATGTTTTTCAATGGCAAAAATCAATGAATATTGTAAATGCACAAACAGTAATATCTCCACATTGCAAGGTGCAATTCTGAAATTTTTTGCTTTTTCCTGCTAATCCTAGCATGATAAAGAAGATTCAAAGAGAGTGAGATGCCAGCTCCTTTCATTCAGTCAGTAGCTTCAAACATTTCTGGTATATGAAAAACATGTTTTTCAATGGCAAAAATCAATGAATATTGTAAATGCACAAACAGTAATATCTCCACATTGCACGGTGCAATTCTGAAATTTTTAGCTTTTTCCTGTTAATCCTAGCATGATAAAGAAGATTCAAAGAGAGTGAGATGCCTGCTCCTTTCATTCAGTCAGTAGCTTCAAACATTTCTGGTATATGAAAAACATGTTTTTCAATGGCAAAAATCAATGAATATTGTAAATGCACAAACAGTAATATCTCCACATTGCACGGTGCAATTCTGAAATTTTTAGCTTTTTCCTGTTAATCCTAGCATGATAAAGAAGATTCAAAGAGAGTGAGATGCCTGCTCCTTTCATTCAGTCAGTAGCTTCAAACATTTCTGGTATATGAAAAACATGTTTTTCAATGGCAAAAATCAATGAATATTGTAAATGCACAAACAGTAATATCTCCACATTGCATGGTGCAATTCTGAAATTTTTAGCTTTTTCCTGTTAATCCTAGCATGATAAAGAAGATTCAAAGAGAGTGAGATGCCAGCTCCTTTCATTCAGTCAGTAGCTTCAAACATTTCTGGTATATGAAAAACATGTTTTTCAATGGCAAAAATCAATGAATATTGTAAATGCACAAACAGTAATATCTCCACATTGCACGGTGCAATTCTGAAATTTTTTGCTTTTTCCTGTTAATCCTAGCATGATAAAGAAGATTCAAAGAGAGTGAGATGCCAGCTCCTTTCATTCAGTCAGTAGCTTCAAACATTTCTGGTATATGAAAAACATGTTTTTCAATGGCAAAAATCAATGAATATTGTAAATGCACAAACAGTAATATCTCCACATTGCATGGTGCAATTCTGAAATTTTTTGCTTTTTCCTGCTAATGCTAGCATGATAAAGAAGATTCAAAGAGAGTGAGATGCCAGCTCCTTTCATTCAGTCAGTAGCTTCAAACATTTCTGGTATATGAAAAACATGTTTTTCAATGGCAAAAATCAATGAATATTGTAAATGCACAAACAGTAATATCTCCACATTGCACGGTGCAATTCTGAAATTTTTAGCTTTTTCCTGTTAATCCTAGCATGATAAAGAAGATTCAAAGAGAGTGAGATGCCAGCTCCTTTCATTCAGTCAGTAGCTTCAAACATTTCTGGTATATGAAAAACATGTTTTTCAATGGCAAAAATCAATGAATATTGTAAATGCACAAACAGTAATATCTCCACATTGCAAGGTGCAATTCTGAAATTTTTTGCTTTTTCCTGTTAATCCTAGCATGATAAAGAAGATTCAAAGAGAGTGAGATGCCAGCTCCTTTCATTCAGTCAGTAGCTTCAAACATTTCTGGTATATGAAAAACATGTTTTTCAATGGCAAAATCAATGAATATTGTAAATGCACAAACAGTAATATCTCCACATTGCAAGGTGCAATTCTGAAATTTTTTGCTTTTTCCTGCTAATCCTAGCATGATAAAGAAGATTCAAAGAGAGTGAGATGCCAGCTCCTTTCATTCAGTCAGTAGCTTCAAACATTTCTGGTATATGAAAAACATGTTTTTCAATGGCAAAAATCAATGAATATTGTAAATGCACAAACAGTAATATCTCCACATTGCACGGTGCAATTCTGAAATTTTTAGCTTTTTCCTGTTAATCCTAGCATGATAAAGAAGATTCAAAGAGAGTGAGATGCCAGCTCCTTTCATTCAGTCAGTAGCTTCAAACATTTCTGGTATATGAAAAACATGTTTTTCAATGGCAAAAATCAATGAATATTGTAAATGCACAAACAGTAATATCTCCACATTGCACGGTGCAATTCTGAAATTTTTAGCTTTTTCCTGTTAATCCTAGCATGATAAAGAAGATTCAAAGAGAGTGAGATGCCAGCTCCTTTCATTCAGTCAGTAGCTTCAAACATTTCTGGTATATGAAAAACATGTTTTTCAATGGCAAAAATCAATGAATATTGTAAATGCACAAACAGTAATATCTCCACATTGCAAGGTGCAATTCTGAAATTTTTTGCTTTTTCCTGTTAATCCTAGCATGATAAAGAAGATTCAAAGAGAGTGAGATGCCAGCTCCTTTCATTCAGTCAGTAGCTTCAAACATTTCTGGTATATGAAAAACGTTTTTCAATGGCAAAAATCAATGAATATTGTAAATGCACAAACAGTAATATCTCCACATTGCACGGTGCAATTCTGAAATTTTTAGCTTTTTCCTGTTAATCCTAGTATGATAAAGAAGATTCAAAGAGAGTGAGATGCCAGCTCCTTTCATTCAGTCAGTAGCTTCAAACATTTCTGGTATATGAAAAACATGTTTTTCAATGGCAAAATTCAATGAATATTGTAAATGCACAAACAGTAATATCTCCACATTGCAAGGTGCAATTCTGAATTTTTTTGCTTTTTCCTGTTAATCCTAGCATGATAAAGAAGATTCAAAGAGAGTGAGATGCCAGCTCCTTTCATTCAGTCAGTAGCTTCAAACATTTCTGGTATATGAAAAACATGTTTTTCAATGGCAAAAATCAATGAATATTGTAAATGCACAAACAGTAATATCTCCACATTGCAAGGTGCAATTCTGAAATTTTTTGCTTTTTCCTGCTAATCCTAGCATGATAAAGAAGATTCAAAGAGAGTGAGATGCCAGCTCCTTTCATTCAGTCAGTAGCTTCAAACATTTCTGGTATATGAAAAACATGTTTTTCAATGGCAAAAATCAATGAATATTGTAAATGCACAAACAGTAATATCTCCACATTGCACGGTGCAATTCTGAAATTTTTTAGCTTTTTCCTGTTAATCCTAGCATGATAAAGAAGATTCAAAGAGAGTGAGATGCCTGCTCCTTTCATTCAGTCAGTAGCTTCAAACATTTCTGGTATATGAAAAACATGTTTTTCAATGGCAAAAATCAATGAATATTGTAAATGCACAAACAGTAATATCTCCACATTGCAAGGTGCAATTCTGAATTTTTTTGCTTTTTCCTGTTAATCCTAGCATGGTAAAGAAGATTCAAAGAGAGTGAGATGCCAGCTCCTTTCATTCAGTCAGTAGCTTCAAACATTTCTGGTATATGAAAAACATGTTTTTCAATGGCAAAAATCAATGAATATTGTAAATGCACAAACAGTAATATCTCCACATTGCAAGGTGCAATTCTGAAATTTTTTGCTTTTTCCTGCTAATCCTAGCATGATAAAGAAGATTCAGAGAGTGAGATGCCAGCTCCTTTCATTCAGTCAGTAGCTTCAAACATTTCTGGTATATGAAAAACATGTTTTTCAATGGCAAAAATCAATGAATATTGTAAATGCACAAACAGTAATATCTCCACATTGCACGGTGCAATTCTGAAATTTTTAGCTTTTTCCTGTTAATCCTAGCATGATAAAGAAGATTCAAAGAGAGTGAGATGCCTGCTCCTTTCATTCAGTCAGTAGCTTCAAACATTTCTGGTATATGAAAAACATGTTTTTCAATGGCAAAAATCAATGAATATTGTAAATGCACAAACAGTAATATCTCCACATTGCACGGTGCAATTCTGAAATTTTTAGCTTTTTCCTGTTAATCCTAGCATGATAAAGAAGATTCAAAGAGAGTGAGATGCCAGCTCCTTTCATTCAGTCAGTAGCTTCAAACATTTCTGGTATATGAAAAACATGTTTTTCAATGGCAAAAATCAATGAATATTGTAAATGCACAAACAGTAATATCTCCACATTGCACGGTGCAATTC